>NC_053027.1:241249006-241438738 GCF_003073215.2 Triticum urartu | reverse complement strand
TAAACCATATAGTAATCAACTACAAGATGTAATCAACACTACTAGTCACCCACAAGTACCAATCTATAGTTCCGGTAACAAGATTGAACACAAGAGATGAACTAGGGTTTGAGAGGAGATGGTGTTGTTGAAGATATTGATGAAGATTGCCCTCCCCAAGATGGGAGAGTTATTGGTGATGATGACGACGATGATTTCCCCCACCGGGAGGGAAGTTCCCCCGGCGTAATCGCTCCGCCGGAGGGCAAAAGTGCTCCTGCCCAAGTTCCACCTCGAGGCGGCGGCGCTTCATCCTGAAAGTCCTCCTCTTATTTATTTTCTAGGTACAAATGACTTATATACCAGAAGATGGGCACCGGAGGTGGGCCGAGGAGGCACAACCCACCAGGGCACGCCTGGGGGGCCTCACGCGCCCAGGTGGGTTGTGTCCACCTGGTGGCCCCCCTATGGTGTTTATTGGCTCCAGTATTTCTTAAATAATCCATAAAAAATCTCTGTGAAGTTTCAGCTCATTTGGAGTTGTGCAGAATAGGTGGCCTAACATAGCTTTTCCAGGTCCAGATTTCCAACTGCCGGAATTAGAATTACTCCAAATTATGAGAGAAAGGCATTAGAATTACTCCAAAAAGCATTATTATGGATAAAAATATTATAAATAACAATAAGAAAGCATGATGCAAAATGGACATATCAACTCCCCCAAGCTTAGACCTCGCTTATCCTCAAGCGAAAACCAAAATCGAAAACATGTCCACATGCTTTGAGAGAGAGGTGTCGATAAAACAAAATACAGACATAGAAGCATCATGTTGATTATTATAACAGCAACAAAATTAAACATAGGAATTTTATCATAGAACTTTTATCATATACTTCTCATGAATAAGTAATAGTTCATCACACAATCGAAGTATAAAGCAAAAACTCTATTAGAAACCAACAAACTATGTTCTCAGTCAACTTTGCAACTACAATTCATCATCTTTTTAGGAAGGGTCATGTGTTGGAGCCTTTAGGCAAGTCCACATACTCAACCATCATATAGTCTTCTATGATTGCTAACACTCACCTCGTACCCATGAGCAAAACGTTTCAACCAGACCCATAGAAAGATAGGGGCTTATAGTTTCGCCTCCCAACATACTCACCTCATCTGTGATGTCAACAATAATAACTCATGCCATCTATATTCAACTGGACATATGTTCCAAGATCTTTCCTCACCACAGGATGCTTGCCAAAGGAGAAAAATAAGAGGAATAGAGAGAAAAACTTTGACTCTTTGCATAAAAGTAAAAGATAGGCCCTTCGCAGAGGGAAGCAGAGGTTTCCATGCGCTTATTTGTTTGTATGCTCAATCCCTTAGTGCAAGAGAACGTCACATTGTATTGCCCCTTAAGATGACAACCTTTATTATGCAGTCTATCACTTTTATTCTTTGTCATCCAAGTTCGTACAGCGCTCAATTTTCTCTTACACTAAATGATCTCACACTTTTAGAAGCAATTTTTATTGCCTTTTTGCACCTACGACAACTTACTTGAGGGATCTTGCTCAATCCCTAGGTAGGTATGGTGGACACTTGAAAAAGATTTGGGTTTAAGGGTTTTTGGATGCACAAGTAGTATATCTACTTAGTACAGAATTTTTGGCTAGCAAAGATAGGGGTCAAGCATCACATGTTAAAGTATCTATGACAATATGACTTCTATGTGAATATAAACAAACATAAATCATTAAGTTGTCTTCCTTTTCCAATGTCAACAGTTTTGGCATATAATATTTTGATGAGGGCTCACAATCATAAAAGATTTCTAGGATAGTATATCTATATGTGAATCTTCTCTTCCCTTATAAATTATTTCATGAGTTGCATCATTGACTAATGCCATGTTTGTCAATCTCTAATAAAAATTTTCTACTTATACTTTTCCTTATGTGATGCCATCACCTACCATAGGTTTAGTATATAATCCCATTGATTTATTTCCTTTATTCATTTATTTCCTTTCTCTTTTTCTTTCATTATTTCTTTTATTTATTTGCAACATGAAAGCAAAGAAAGCAAAAACTCAAACTAACTTTATTATATAACTTGCACACGATTACAAGTATAGATCACTAAGCAAACTCTTAAAGAAGAAAGGATCGAACTGAACTTTATTTCATCTAAAATAAATTGATAAAACTAAAATAAGTAAAAGCAAAAAGATAGTGGGATGATACGATACCGGGGCACCTCCCCCAAGCTTGGCGGGAGCCAAGGGGAGTGCCCATACCCGATACTCGGTTAAGATGACGGTGGTGATGAAGGAGAGATCTTGTCCTCGGATTTCCATGGCAATGGCCCGCCATCATAAGAGGAGGAGTGAGTCTCACGAGTCCTGCAACTAGCAGCCAAACTCATACCTTTAAACCTTGCCTCATATTCAAAGACTTGGTTTTGAAGATCATAAATCTGGCTTTGGAGAAAGTTGGTTTTCTCGTTGAGGGTGAAGATGATGTCCTTCATGGGCTTGCCATCCACCTTGAGATCACGGGAAATGTTTGTGATCATGAGGTGATTGGCATTGAGCCCATGCTCCACCATTCCCTTGCTCCGGAAGACGTCTTGCTCCACATCTTCAAGCCTGACCTCCATGGCTCCTGTCCCCTTGGGACACGACACATCATGGAGGTGAAGCACCCCCTCATGCATCTGGATGACCTGAGGGTGCTGCACCACTTCCCGCAAATATGGGTTGATGACGTTCCTGAAGAACTTGTCCTTGGAGGATCTTGAAGAGGCCATGGTAGATGGGATCTGACAGAAAATAACAAGGAAAAAGAGAACAGAGGATCCATGATACGGTGATCAACAGGTTCAGGAAGTATATATAGATTTTTTATCTTGGAGGACATGTATCTGGAAGAAAAACGGAGTACGGAAGGTGTCCCAGGTGAGCACAACCCGCCTTGCCTGGCGCGCCCTGGTATCTTGTGCCCACTAGGGGACGCTTCCTGGAAGTTTCTTTATTTCCGAAATTTTAAAATATTCCAAAACTGATAAAAAATATTTTTGCGGATTTTTCGGAGTCCGTTTACTTACCGTATCACGTACCTCTTTATTTTCACGATTCTGGAGTGTTCCGGAAGGACTCTTGTATGTGCTATGCCGGTGTCAAAGTTTGGATAATATTACTTTCAACATTAATAGGCGTACCTGAGATATAATGCTTTATTCGTTGCTCATAGACAACCTTCGGGTTAGTACCTTCGAAGTTATTTATTTTTGATGGCGCCAGACCGATAAACCTCCCTGATGACATATGGGCCTTCCCATTTCAAGAGGAGCTTCCCTGCACAAAATCTAAAACAAGAGTTGTACAAAAGAACATATTCTCCAACTTTAAACTCACGCTTTTGGATTCTTTTGTCATGCCATCTTTTAACTTTTTCTTTGAATAACTTTGCATTCTCATAAGCTTGGGTTCTCCATTCATCTAAGGAGCTTATATCAAATAACCTCTTTTCACCGGCAAGTTTGACATCATAGTTAAGTTCTTTAACTGCCCACTAAGCTTTGTGTTCTAACTCAAGAGGCAAATGACAAGCTTTCCCATAAACCATTTTATAAGGAGACATACCCATAGGATTTTTATATGCTGTTCTATAAGCCCAAAGTGCATCATCTAATTTCTTAGACCAATTTTTCCTAGACCTATTAACCGTCTTTTCCAAAATTAATTTTATTTCTTTATTGCTAAGATCAACTTGACCACTAGACTGAGGATGATAGGGTGATGCAATTCTATGGTTAACATAATACTTAGCAAGCATCTTGCGGAAAGCACCATGAATATAGTGTGAACCACCATCAGTCATTAAATATCTAGTGACTCCAAACCTTGGGAAAATAACTTCCTTAAGCATTTTAATAGAGGTGTTGTGATCAGCACTACTGGTTGGAATAGCTTCTACCCATTTAGTAACATAATCAACAACAACCAAAATATGTGTATTCCCATTAGAGGAAGGAAATGGTCCCCTGTAATAAAATCCCCAAACATAAAATGGTTAACACCAAGTGAATAATTCACAGGAATATCTCGACACTTACCAATATTACCTATTCCTTGACATTCATCACAAGAAGAGACAAACTTACGAGCATCCTTGAAGATAGTAGGATAATAAAATCCAGATTGCAATACCTTGTGAGCAGTTCTATCTCCAGCATGATGCCCTCCATAAGCTTCGGACTGACATTTTCATAGGATTGGTCCCTGTTCATGCTCAGGTACACAACGTCTAATAATACCATCTACTCCTTCTTTATAAAGATGTGGGTCATCCCAAAATTAATGTCTTAAATCATAGAAGAATTTATTTTTCTTTTGCTGGTATGTAAAGCTAGGTGGTAAATATTTAGCAACAATGTAATTAGCATAGTCAGCATACCAAGGAGTACTATGAGAAACATTTATTGCAGCTAACTTCTCATTAGGAAAACTATCATCAATAGGTAGTGGCTCATCAAGCACATTTCAAGCCTAGACAAATTATCAGCTACAGGGTTCTCAGCTCCTTTTCTATCAATGATATGTAAATCAAATTCTTGTAACAAGAGAACCCATCGAATAAGTCTAGGTTTAGCATCTTTCTTTTCCATAAGATATTTAATAGCAGCATGGTCTGTGAGAACAGTTACCTTGGAATCAACAATATAAGATCTAAATTTATCACAAGCAAACACCACTGCTAAGAATTCTTTTTCAGTAGTAGCATAATTTCTTTGAGCATTGTCTAGAGTTTTACTAGCATAATGAATAACATTAAGTTTCATATCAACTCTTTGTCCTAGAATAGCACCAACATCATAATCACTAGCATCACACATAATTTCAAAAGGCAAGTTCCAATCAGGTGGTTGAACAATAGGTGCAGATGTTAATGCTTTGTTGAGTGTTTCAAAGGCTTCTAAACAATCATCATCAAAAACAAAAGGAATATCCTTTTGCAAAAGATTAGTAAGAGGCCTAGAAATTTTAGAAAAGCCTTTGATAAATCTCCAATAGAAATCAGCATGACCTAGGAAACTACGAATAACTTTGATGTCCTTAGGACATGGCATTTTCTCAATTGCATCAACATTAGCTCGGTCCACTTCAATACCTATTTCAGAAATTTTATGACCCAATACAATGCCTTCATTAACCATAAAGTGGCACTTCTCCCAATTCAAGACAAGATTTGTTTGTTCACATCTCTACAAAACTCGCTCAAGGTTGCTTAAACAATCATCAAAATACTTCCCATAAACAGAAAAGTCATCCATGAAAACCTCAACTATCTTTGCACAAAAGTCAGAGAATATAGTAGTCATACATCTTTGAAAGGTAGCAGGTGCATTACATAAACCAAAAGGCATACGTCTATAAGCATAAGTTCCAAAGGGACAAGTAAAAGTAGTCTTTTCTTGATCAGGTTGAGAAACAGGTATTTGTGAAAAACCAGAGTATCCATCTAGGAAGCAAAAGTGTGGGTGCTCAGAGAAACTGTCAAGCATTTGATCAATAAAAGGCAAGGGGTAATGATCTTTTCTAGTTGCTTTGTTTAATTTTCTGTAATGAATTACCATTCTATAGCCTGTAACAATTCTTTGTGGAATAAGTTCATTCTTATCATTAGGAACAATAGTAATACATCCTTTCTTAGGGACACAATGAACAGGACTTACCCATCTACTATCAGCTATAGGATAGATTATACCTTCTTCTAGAAGTTTCAAGATATCCGTTCTTACCACTTCCTGCATTTTTGGATTCAACCGACGTTGGTCATCAACAACGGGTTTAGCATCAGGTTCCATATTAAATTTGTGCTGACATAGAGTGGGAATAATACCCTTTAAATCATAAAGATTATATCCAATAGCAGCCCGGTGCTTCCTTAGAACTTTCAATAATCTTTCTTCTTCATGTTCTGAAAGGTTAGCACTAATAATAATAGGATATATCTTCTTTTCATCGACATGGGCATATTTCAAAATGTCTGGCAATTGTTTTAATTCAAATATAGGATCACCTTTAGGTGGAGGAGAATCTCCTAGAGTTTCAATAGGCAAATTGTGTTTAAGTAGAGGATGTTGTTCAAAGAAAACCTTATCTATTTCATTTCTTTCATGCATATGTAAATCATTTTCATGGTCTAGCAAATATTGTTCTAAAGGATCAGTAGGTGGAACAACAATATAAGAAAGACCAATTAAGGCATCCTTACTAGGCAATTCTTTTTCATGATGATTCCTACGGAACTTGGAAAAATTAAACTCATGAGACTCATCACCAAAGCTAACACCAATAGTTTGTTTCTTACAATCTATCTTAGCATTAACTATTTTCAAGAAAGGTCTACCAAAGATAATGGGACAAAAGTCATCTTGTGGGGAACCAAGAACAAGAAAATCAGTAGGGTATTTTATTTTCCCACAGAAGACTTCAACATCTCTAACAATCACAATTAGTGATATAGTGTCTCTATTAGCAAGTTTAATAGTAACATCTATTTCTTCTATCTCAGCAGGTGCTATGTCTTTCATAATTTCTTCATATAAAGTGTAAGGAATAGCACTCACACTAGCACCCATGTCACATAAACTATGATAACAGTGATCTCCTATTTTAACTGAAATAACAGGCATGCCAACAACAGGTCTATGTTTATCTTTTTTACCATGTTTAGCCATTCTAGCAGCTTCTTCACATAAGTAAATAACATGCACATCCATATCTTCTTCTAGGAGATCTTTAACCATAGCAATACTAGGTTCAACTTTAATTTCTTCATCAGGTTTAGGTGTTCTAATATAGCTTTTGTTAACCATAGTTGAAACTTTAGCATGTTCCTTTATCCTAACAGGGAAAGGTGGTTTCTCAATATAAGCAGAAGGAACAACTGGATCAACATTATAAAGTATAGTTTCTTCTTTAACTGGTACTGGTTCTTTACTTTCTTCTTTAATAGGTGGGTGATATTTAAACCACTTCTCCTTAGGAAGTTCAACATGAGTAGCAAATGATTCACAAAAGGACGCTACTATCTCAGAGTCAAGTCCATATTTAGTGCTAAACTTTTTAAAAGCATCGGTATCCATAAAAGATTTAACACAATCATACTTAAGTTTAATACCTGACTCTTTACCTTCGTCGAGTTCCCAATCTTCAGAGTTGCGTTTAATTCTTTCCAAAAGATCCCACCGGAATTCAATAGTCTTCTTCATAAATGAAGCAGCACAAGAGGTATCAAGCATGGTTTGATCATTACGAGAAAGCCAAGCATAAATTTTTTGGATAATAATTTCTCTTGAGAGCTCATGATTGGGGTATGAATATAACATTGACTTAAGCCTACCCCAAGCTAGAGCGATACTTTCTCCTTCACGAGGCCAAAAACTATATATATAATTCCGATCACGTTGAACTAGAGGCATAGGATAATTTTTTTGGTGGAACTCCAATTTCAAACAATTCCAATTCCATGATCCAATGTCATCACATAGCCTTTACCATGCCAATGCTTTTCCCTTCAAAGATAAATGGCTAACCTTTTTCATAACTTCATCCCTGGGTAAACCTGCAAACTTAAACAATCAACAAATTTGTTCCACATATATCAAGTGCATATCAGGATGTCCGGTTCCATCTCCTGCATAAGGATTAGCTAGTAGTTGTTCTATCATACCCGAAGGAATTTCATATTCAATATTTTTAGTAGGTGCATTAGGTTGAGGGGTTGCTAAATTGTGGTTCCGTACAGGGTGAAGATACCCCGAACAAACTCCTCAAAGGATTGTGTTCCATAGTAACAAGTGACAATAAATTTCAGCACACTATATAAATGTTTCCTTACCAATTCCACTTACCAAAGGCACTTCACTCCCGGGAAACGGCGCCAGAAAATGGCCTTGATGACCCACAAGTATAGGGGATCAATTGTATCTCTTTTCGATAAGTAAGAGTGTCGAACCCAATGAGGAGCAGAAGGAAATGACAAGTGGTTTTGAGTAAGGTATTGTCTGCAAGTGCTGAAATTGTAAGTAGCGGGTAGTTTGATAGCAAGATAATTTGTAATGAGCAAGTAACAATAATAGTAACAAAACTGCAGCAAGGTAGCCCAATCCTTTTGAGGCAAAGGACATGCCAAAACGGTCTCTTATGATAAGCAAAGCGTTCTTGAGGGTACACGGGAATTTCATCTAGTCACTTTCATCATGTTGGTTTGATTTGTGTTCACTACTTTGATAATTTGATATGTGGGTGGACTGGTGCTGAGGTGCTGTTCTTACTTGAACAAACCTCCTAATTATGAATTACCCTCCCACAAGCATCCGCAACTACGAGAAAAGTATTAATAATAAATTCTAACCATAGCATTAAACTTTTGGATCCAATCGGTCCCTTACAGAATAGCGCATAAACTGGGTTTAAGCTTATGTCACTCTCGCAACCCACCATCTAATTGCTACTTCACAATGCATTCCCTTAGGCTCAAATATGGGGAAGTGACATGTAGTCGACGTTCACATGACACCACTAAGGGACATTCATACTATCAAGATGGGATAGTTGTTGGTGATGACGATGACGATGATTTCCCCCTCCGAGAGGGAAGTTCCCCGGGCGGATTCGCTCGCCGGAGGGCAAAAGTGCTCCTGCCCAAGTTCCTCCTCGAGGCGGCGGTGCTTCATCCTGAAAGTCCTCCTCTTGTTTTTTCTAGGTCAAAATGACTTATATACCAGAAGATGGGTACTAGAGGTGGGCCGAGGAGGCCACAGCCCACCAGGGCACGCCTGGGGGGGCGGGGGGCTGGCGCACCGAGGTGGCACTAGTGCGCGTCGGTGCTAAATGAACGGTTTTTAACCCCTTTCCGTGACGGCATTTCGAACCGTCACCAAGTGAGTGTGGGCGATAGGGCGTCCTTCCCACACGACCCTGAAACCGTCGGGGATAAGGACCTTACAATACTCCTACTCGTTTCTACTCGCATTGCCATCATAATCGGTATTCTGTGGTGCTACGTTTACGATGCGCGGCCCATCATGAACAGCTCACTATTATAGAACGTGTATGATGCGCGGCCCATCACAAATGGCTCACTTTTAAGAAGATTAGCTAATTGTTGTATGAGTGTCGGACAGGATTACGAAACGTCGGACCATCGTAACATCATCGTACACGACAACTATCGCACACGCTATTCTGTGGTGCAATGCTTACGATGCATACTTAATCAGAAATAGTTCATGGTTGCGAATCGTGTACGATAAGGCAACTAACACAAATGTTTAGTTTGCCTGCACTGTTTGTGATAATGTCTGACATCGCCCACACTTTGGAAACGGAAACTGTGTGCATGCTTGCACATGTTTCCTCTCTGTGAACCATCTCGGATTATGCTGTATATCACAAACGTTTGTGTTTTACCAACCATGTGTGCCGTATCAACCTGGATAGCATAATGTCACCATAATTTAATTGCTGCTATTTGAAATTGTACCGGATTTGAATTTGAATTTGAATGTATGCTACAGCTTTATTCATATCCATCAGGTTCAAACAACTAATGCATTATTTGATTCATAGGTACATATGTTCAAGACTTACATAAGAACCAAATAAAGAATGATGAACCACAGTTGTATACTTGTACTATTAAATACGGTAAAGAAAGAGGCGAAATATATTCTGGTTGCTGAACAAGGTGAAGCGGAATGCCCATATTGTGCCCTCCTACATGCATAAGGCACGCACGACTCTAGTCCAACCCCATGTGATGGCTGACCACCCATCCTTCACGGTCTTCCTGAAAACATCTAGATAATCATCATGTTCTAGTAGAAATACTTTAACCTTTGCATGCCCACCAATCATGTAGTTTGAGAGGTAATCTTGAGTAAACTGCTTTGGCAACCACTACAAAGGAAAAAGATTCAGACATTGTCATCTAACACAATTCATTATGGGCAGTAAAAAGAAGGTTGTAGAGTTCTTACTTACCATCCTGCAGTTCGCTGTTGTCTTGGATAAAGTGTAAACAAATAGTTTAATTGCCATTTTGGACCCATTTTACTAACAATCTTTATCAGCTTCCTCACTTGATGCTGGTTCATGGATATCTCATTTCCCCATAAGCAGAAAGAGTCGAAGCACGGATCTTTACAAATGACACATGTACCTAAAAGCACCAAGTTAATATTAGAAGCTAAACAGCAATTGCACAATGATGTAGTACAACACTCTTTTATAATATGTCTATATACATTCGTATGTGGTAGTCCATTTGAAATCTCTAACAAGACAAATATTTAGGAACGGAGGGAGTATCTTATAACATCCAATATACTCACATATTAGATGAATTAACATCTTATATTATGGGACGCAAGGAGTTTAGTGCATTCTTACTAATTATAGGCTGATTAACTGCTGCTGTATCCAGGGGTTACAGTTAGTTTGAGCTAGTTCGGGCTCAAATAGCCCTAAAGTATATCTAAACATGAGGGCTAGTTTGAGCTAGTTGCATCTATAACCCACCCAAAAAAACTATCCAACCCAAGAGGTGCTAATTAGAGCTAGTTCTCCTAGTGCATTTATTGTCAATCTAACCCTTCCATACAAACAACTCCTTGAATGGAGTTAGTTCAGCGTTAGTAATGAGGTAGAAACTAATTCTAACCTCTAGCTAAGTTGAGTATCCAAACAGTGTTGTGTTGTTGTTGTTGTTGTTGCTGCTGCTGCTCTTCTACGTATATCTAGACATCATGAGAACATTAATGTAAACTCTTCCTTTTTGCTATGTAGCCTAGGACTGCATATTTAGACATTAAGTACAGTGCATGTTGCTATGTAGCCTTGGATATATTACATATGGCCCTAGTTAACCTAACGATAAATGGGTTGCAGATATATTCAGTTAAAAGTCTGATTCATCAATTAGTTCCTTATCAGCCGCCGGCCTATATGGTACCAGCTACCGATATCCCAAACAGTGAGCAGATATAAGCCATGGGATGAAACTAACCTCGATGGAAAACAACAGTCGTTCCCAAAATTGTCCTGTGTAGGTACATCGAGAAGCATGTTAAGCACAACAGTTCATACTTGCACATATAGAACATAACATTGTGAATAACTAGAATAAACAAGGCATACTACGAACAACCAAATATAGCATTTGAAACTGGACATATGCTAACTACAAACAACCGAATAATCAAAAAAAATTAAAGAGGCATATTCTAGCTATAACAGGCTTAACAACAAGCAAATATATGCATTCCTATTAGTATGTTTAAAACTGGATTGATGAAATGTACTGCATAGTAAATAATTGAACATATAGAGCATCACATTGGGAACAACTGAAATAAACAAGGCATACTGCAAACAACCAGATATAGCAATTAAAATTGGACATATTCTCACTACACTACAAAAGGGACTCGACAAAACAAATCATGGGTTTCCCCCTGTGAAGAGGCACGTCAAAACAAATCATGGGTTTCATCACTTGTCACAGATGGGCTCGTTCCCGTGGGAAGAGCATGGACCCTGGATGCGCTCCATGTTGTCGCAGATGGGCTCCTTCCCCTTGGAAGAGCACGGCTGTAGGCTGCCCTCCCTGATGTCGCAGACAGGCGCTTTCCCCTTGGAAGAGCCAGAGTGGGTGCCCTCCTCATGGTCGCCATCGATGAGGTCTGACTTGGAAGCTGTGGATCCCAAGCCAACGTCGCAGAACGTGTCCTTTAGAAATGAAAAAAGGGGCTCGATGGCGATGTAGAATGGCAAATTGTTGACAACGAGCCAGAGGAGATCAGCGGCGGGCCCATGGATGAGATCGATGGCGGTTGAACCCGAGGGGTTTGGGGTGTGCCTCTTAACCCGTGACATAGCCCGCCTCAGGCCGTCGCTGTCGATGACCTCGATGTCGTAGCCAGCGGCCGAGACATGCCCGCATACTCTAGCCCACTGCTTGAGTGCCTGCCGCCAGTAATGGTCATCAGCTTCCTCGACGACGTTGGGCAGAGAGACCACTATACACCTCTTTTGAACCAGTCGCTCCTCGAGCTCCACAGGAATCGTAGCCGGGCTTAGGCTGCGACGCTTTGGAGTGGGGGATGGCGATGGAGATCTATGGGGAAGGGGGCGTTTGGCATGCGTCATCTAAGAAACTCAGGGTGTCCTAGGTATGGAGATCAGTGGGTAAGCTGCACGGGCAAACCGGTAGATGTTGACAATGGAGGCCTTGCGGCAGCGGCAGCGGGGACCTTGCTAGGGTTTCAAGCGAGGGAGGGGTGTGTGTGCGCGCGCATGCCTGAGGACGTTTTGGTGTGTGTGTGTGTGTGTGTGTGATGTGTGTGTGTGGAGGGCGGTGGGTGTTTGGGGAAATGACGCGGGTACTGAAAATTTTACTATGCTGGAGTCAAACGCGGGAGTGAAATGATGGGCTATTGAAAATTTTGATGGTAGTGGATCGCACACGGTCCTGAGATAGCAACCGTGTGTTATGAAACAGAAAAAGCCTCGAGGCGGGCCGATATTTTCTAGGGATGCAGGCGGGATTGGGAATAAGAAACATCGCAAACGGTCCGGAGATAACAACCGTGTGTTATGAAACAGATAAACCCTTGAGGCGGGCGGATATTTTTGAGAGGGGGAGCCTCGTGGAGCCCAATGTACTGTGCGGATGTGTGCGTGACAGGGGCACCGGCATGGCACATGGTTAGTTTGAGTGAACCGTGTCTTTGTGTCATCCGACTTGTCTAACGTTCATAAATTTGGCAAAAAAATAATGCGGGAGAGGGTCAGAACACGAACACGCTTGCATGTGGAGCAAATTTATGTATCAAAAGGGTGGTTTGATTTTCAAATACCAAATGCAACTTCGATGTGGCACCTCTCTCGCAAAGCGCACGGTGTTGCTTGCCCCCACCCCGCCCCCTCGTGTCAGCACGAATTGGGAATCCTAAGCTATGAATGCATGCCCCCCCCCCCCCCCCCAAACCGTGGTTCACCTAGCAAAGTGTGAAGTAGCTAGCAACCCCCCTCCTCCCTCGTGTCGGCACGAAGGGAATCCTAAGCTATGAATGCATGACCCCACCCCCAACCGAGAGTCATTCACCTAGCAAAGTGCGATGTAGCTAGCAGCCCTCCCTCCCTCGTGTCGGTGCGAAGGGGATCCTAAGCTATGAATGCATGCCCACCCCCAACCGAGGTTCACCCTAGAAAAGTGCGAAGTAGCTAGCAGCCCCCCTCCCTCGTGTTGGCACGAAGGGAATCCTAAGCTATGAATGCATGCCACCCCCCCCCCCCCCCAACTGAGGTTCACCCTAGCAAAGTGTGAAGTAGCTAGCAGCCACCCCCCTCTTGTCACCATGAAGGGAATCGTAAACTATGAATGCATGCCCCCCGACCGAGGTTCACCTAGCAAAGTGCGAAGTAGCAACCCCCACCCCACACACACACACGCACACACTTTCAGTCGGTGGGCGAGAGAGGCATATCTAACCAAGATGGGTCGTAAACAGGACCAAGAATAATCCACCTTGGTCGTACAACCTCTCTCTTGTTGTTGGTCAAAGTGATGGTCGTCCATGCGACCCCGGAGATGGGCTAGCTCACCAATAATCATGCAAGTAGCTAGTCCCCAAAGACAACCACTTCATGCGCGTGGCCCAAACATATGTATGGAGAGGTGTGTTTTTGAGTAAAAATGGAACAACTTTGATGTGGCACCGTGGTTTCGAACTAGAAATCCCCAAACTGAGTGAGGGTTAGGTTGATGATGCATATGTGTGTTACACCACACTTCAAGCCAATGACGGGGATTCATGCATGCATGTGTGCATAGTACATGCGCTCAAACTTACGGTCCAAATCTCACCATGACCTATACTACGATAACACGATCCAAATGAAGAATACGCCATGGTAACCTATCTTGTTGTTGGTCAAGGTGATCATGGATGTCCACGCGGGCCCACGAATATATAGGCTTGTCGCCGATAACCACGCGAGGGAGTGTATCGTTGGAAGGCAACCACTACATGCATATGTATGGAGGTGATGCGTGCATGCATGTTTGAATACACAACATTGATGTGGCGCGTGCGTCAAAAATCGTACAATAGCTCCCCACACAGAGCGAGATTGGTTCATGATGTGTCGTTGTACTAGCCACTTCAACTCAATGGGAGGGATTCATGCATACACATGCATGTGTGTGTGCTCAAACTGTATCATGCATGTCATACCAGAGCAAAACTAATAATCCCCTCCTAAGTCAAATTAACCTGTCTTGTTGTCAGGCAAAAAGTAGTGATGGACCAAGCGGGCTCACAGATGGAAAGCATCGATATCGCTGATAACCGCTTAAGTGGGTGTGAGAGGACAACCACCACTGCTTTGCATGTGGGCCAAATATATATATATATATATATATATATGTTGAATAAACGTAATGCACAACTTTGATGTGCCACATGCCTCAAAAACCGTAAACCATGCACCCACACAGAGCGACGTTCATCAAGCGTACTACATATGATGGTCCCCTTCCCCCCTCTTCACTGCATACTATATGCTCCTGCCGTAATATATGTACAATCCAAAAGAGTCCTCATCGGTGAAATTAATTAACCTCTATCGATGTAGGTCAAAGTGATGCATGCATGCATCGACGATGGCCTCGTGGGCCCACACATGGAAGCGTCACACGTGAGTGTCCTAGCTAGGATATGCATGTGGCCCAAAAAGGTGTTGTGTGATGTTTGAATAGCCAATTTCACAATTTTGATGTGGCACATGCCTCGGAAACCAAAAAGTCCCGACACTGAGTGAGGTGTACTTGTTCACGGACGCGTACGTATAGTATATATGCTAGTCCCCTCCCACCTCTTCGACGCGTACTATATATCACCATAACACAAACAAAAAAGATTATACCTTGCTGGTCAAATTAACCTCACTGTCGGTTGTTCGTCAAAGTGATGGACGATGACCTCGTGGGCCCACAGAATGCGTCACACGCGAGTATCGAGTGTCGTGTAGGACAACCATCGACTGCATGCGGCGAAAACATTTATGTATGAAAGGGTTGTGTACTGTTTTAAATAACGATTTCACGACTCTGATGTGGCACCGGCCTGCCTAACAAAATGGCCAACCCACGCGGTGGCCCACAACTCGTAGTGTACTACAATCCACCCGCCACCCCCAGACGCACACACCCACACACACACACACACCGAGAATCCACCGAAACTACGATGCATGTTAAATTAATTATCCCACGGTGAACATATATGTTACCAAAGGAGGGATGTATTAATTTCAAAAAAATCACAGAGATCATTAAGATGGTTAGTACATTGATTGATTGATTTTCTATGGGTATAATGTGCAAAAATCAAATATGAGCTACATGCACACGTGACAGTGCACCTAAATGGATTGCAAAAACAAATGTGTCTCACTGGGTGCATGTTTACTCCCCGTGCAACAAACTTCACACATTAAGAATCTTGATTTTTAAATTCTAGTACATCCAAAACTTATTTGAAGTTCATGAAACTTATCGTGTTCTCATATGGACACCAATACAAAGTGGCATTGTACTTTGTCAAATTTGAGACCAGTTTTGATGTAATCTTTATCTAATTATAGACGGGAGATTATTAATAATTGGGAACCAATATCCCAAACGGATTATTTATTCGAACCGTGAGCGTTAGACCAACAATGGATACGTGACATGCTTCGGTTAAGCAATAAAGCGGCAGCATTAATCATCCAAATAGAAAAACAATATACGTGCCGCCGTGCAACCCGTGTGCCGTGCGAGCAGGCGTGAGTTGACGGGATGCGTCCGCCGCGCAGGCAGACGGTGAGGCGTGCCTGTAGGTGTGTGAATTGACGGAGGCGTGCTCGCTGCGCAGTGTGATCAGGAGGCGTGCGAGTAGCTGTGTGAAACTTTGGTAGGCATGCCAGCAGTCCGGTGCGCAGGCTCACCGGGAGGCGAGCCATTGGTTTGACCGCCGCCTGCCTCTCTCCCACGAGTACCACTACTCCATATTAATGGTTCACCCGAGCAGCCGCACCCCCCATCCTCGCTACACACACACACAATCATGTCTCTCCGATCCGGTTGCATCCTCGACGCCGCTCTCAGTCCTCAAAGACGTCAGTGTATGAGGATGCCGCCGAAGCGCCCCATCGGAGGGAGTGGCGACGCCGGGGCTGCTAAAGCACCAAAGCACGCCGTGGAGATGGAGACAGAGGTTGCCGTCACCACCGGCAATTTATCGCCGCACCCTGACATCGTCGACAGCGTCAAGCTTCCAGAGCCGAAGGCGGAGTTCCACACCGACTCTGACGACCACTCCGGCGACGACTCCAACGACCACTCCGATGATACTCCGATGATGACCGACAGCTGGTTAGTCATCTATACCCATTTATCTGTCAAATAGATCATAGGGTTTCTCTAGTTACTCCTGCCTCCCCCATTTTGGAATAGAAATCCTATGGTTATGTTCTCAAATCCATGAAATCTGAGTAAGTTTCGTTAGATCCGTGTAGTGTATTGATTGTTTGAATAGTACAGGTGATAAGTGATTAGTTGTTTCATCTGTGCAAATGATTTCTGCTAGTAATCCAACTAGGGTTAGTGTTCATGATAATAATTCCTAGCCAGGGCTTGACAATTGATTTTGAATGACCTACATATGTTTGTGCCATTATTTTCTTCAAGATTGGTCTATACATAGACAACTATGCTTAAAAATCGAACCATAATCTTTGGATATGTATAAATAAATAGCCATAAATTCCTAATCCTACTTCACGGCATGTAATCATTGATTTGATGCCAAATTTGTTTCACTGTTTGTATAGGTGTTGTTTGACGATGTGGACAGCGAGGATGAAGATCACCAAAGGAGGTACAACAGGCAAATCCTGAGGGAGCTTTATGCGAGAATGCATAACAGGTGTATTAGGACCTGGAGCGACAGCTATAGATGCCCATTTTGCAACTAGAAGCTTCATAATGCGTATCTAAGTGTTCTGGCACATGCAAGAGGACGAGCCGTTGGCTCCTTCAAGCAGAAGTATTCTCGCATGGTGGCGCACGGCACGTACGCCAAGTACCTGGAGAAGCTTCAGGATCGTGCCAGCCGCATGTGAGATGAGATGTGGGATGGATCGAACTATGTACGCTTGAGTATATATGCCTAATGCGGTTGAACTATGTACTTATGGTTGAACTATGCTTATCTACGTGTACGCTTATTATCTATGTCTGAGTATGTTAAATATTTGGTCAAAATTTGGTGAAAATTACAAAGGGGGGCCAATAAACCAGGACAGAGGTAGTACATCAATCACACATGTTTCCCAAAATTGGAACCATGTGCAATGACTTTCATTTTTCCTATTGCGTCAATCACGCATGGTTCGCTCTAGCAAACCGTCGCCCCCAAAATTCTTTGTCGGACAGAAAACCCTCACCACCCAATTCAAAAAAGAAAACCATCACCGTCCCCACGTCACAAAAACCCTCATCCCTCCCGCCACCCCCTCGGCCCCTCCGGTACGTTCCCCGTTCACATCTGCACAAGCTCCTCCGCGTCTATGCCATGGCACCGCCTATCGCGGCGGTAAACACTTAGCTCGAAGCCTGCCGCCGCCGCCAGCCTACCGGCAAGGCCCACCGCATTTCGACACTTCTGCTTGCCGCCGCCTATCGCCATCGACTTTCTTGACGCTGCTCGGCGGTCGACCCAGCTCCGCTCGGTTGGGGAATCTGCCATACTGAGGGTTCTTTCTCATGGACGACAAGGTAAATAATTTAACGAGATATTATCTCATCTCTTATCCCAGTTCATCTGCCTTCTTTAATCACTCGGCGGAAATCGCCTTGAATTCATTTTTATTCGAGCTGATTTGAGGGTTTTCTTTCATTCATATAATGTACAGTGCGCCGACACTTCAGGACTTTGTGACCTCCGCCAGAGATTCCATGTGAAGAGTGCGGTATGTTCAATCTCACCCTAAATCGGTTGGCATGGCCTACTTTCCTGAACATATTCTAAATATTGCTACATTTTGATAAAATGTGCCACATGCACCAGATACGTCAAAGGGGATTTTTCCCCTCTCCTTTCTATATTAGGCAAATTAATGATGTATTGTTCTTTCGATTACTCTCATATTTCCATGACATCATGTTTACCCTATCTGTTTAATTCTAGATTTTTGTCCCTCGATGCCAACTGTTGTACAGTTCTTTCAATTTGGGCCCATATTTGCATGTTACCATATTTTCTTTAACAATCCTACCATTTTCTGCAGAACATCCCTTGCTATGCAACAGATTATGTAGTGCACAGTTTTTCCCTTTACATAGATGAAGGCTCCACAGATGTCATACTGCACACAAACCATGGATTTACAATCGTTGCTACTATAAGACTTGATGAACATGGTGACTCCTATTTTGGCACTGGCTTTTGGAAAGAAATTGCAAAGTTTTATGTACTGAAAGCTGGCACTAAAATTGCACTGCACATAAAAGGGCCTGGTCCTGAGATATATGCTAACTTCCCCGACAAAATCATCCGTCCAGACTTTGTTCGAAGTAAGTTTTCTTTTCAACTATCTGCATGTTGACTTACCCAGCAATGTCAAATGAATTGTGTAGTATTTAAGCAACCAATTGTTATTCCCTTTTCTTACAATATTCCTACCTAATAACTTCTGGTTACCAATACACTTTTCTATTGCCCTGTTTTAACTAAATATTCCCTGTACTCCCATTTCTATCTGAAAGAGCCGCTGACAAGGAGACTCTAGAGGTGGAGAATGGGGCTGCCAACAAGCGGAGGCGGGGCGAGCTAGAACCGCAAGCGACTCCAACAGGCCTAGACTTCATCAGCAGCCTCCCCGATGATATGTTGAGAGTCATCATCTCCCTCCTCCCAATAAAATATGGGGCGCGGACAATCGTCCTTTCCTGGCGGTGGTGCCCCCTATGGAAGTCCAGCCCTCTCGACCTCATCAACACCCACGAGCTCTACCATGGCTATCGCAAAAGCTTGGATGCGTTCTCCAAGATCCTCGACAGTCACCTTGGCCCAACCAAAGGCCTTAGAATGGGCAAGTTCTGTTCCAACGGCAAGGACCGAGCCAAGCTTGACGACTGGTTCCGATCCCCCGCCCTATATCAGCTCGAGGAGCTCACTTTTGATGATGGTCATATGCGGTCGCTGCCAATGTCTGCACTCCGCCTCGCGCCCACGCTGCGCGTCGCCAAGTTCTGGAACTGCCATTCCCCCTCCCCCCTTAATGACATGCCCGCTCTTATTCTACCACGACTGAAGCACCTCGAGCTCGTCGCCGTCTACCTCTCAAACGGTGACATGAAGCGCCTGCTCCATGGCTATACTACACTCGAGTACAATCGTCTTCAGGCGATCAATGGGTTGAGTACCTTCCACATCACCTCCATGACTATCCGGACTATTTATGTGTGTTGCTGGTGCGGTAGGAAGACATCACAAGATGTGTACCACGGTATGGTCATTGAAGACACACCTGCACTTGAGAGATTACCTGTAGTTTATCAAGAAGGTCCAATAAGAATCATTGTCATTTCTGTGCCGAAATTGACAGTGGTGGGCTACTCGTCTCATAAATACTCCGAACTTGTTATTGGATCCACACCCGTTCAGGTACAATACCCGCCTTCTACCTCTCCTTCTACAAATTAACATTATTTCTAATTTTGAAGATGTTTGTTTGTCTGTCATTCAGAAAATGATTCCGACAAGCTTGACCCCGAAAACTGCGCACAGTGAAGATCTTGGCACTAGAATCTATCGGCCCCAACCTAGAGCAAGTTGTCTATTTCCTGAGATGCTTTCCGTGCCTGGAGAAGTTATATATCGAGGTGATGTTCCTTTCATGTTAAATGTTAACCATAAGGGAATTCAAGTTTTCCTAGGGAACTTTTCATCCACTCCAACCTGTTGTGCAGAAGGCTACATTTTTCTAGAATGTAATCAAATGCCCATGTTAATCATGTCAGATCGAAGATGGCATGTTAGTGCATTTTACAAATCCTGCAAACCAAATAGGCATGTAGTAATGTTCAAAACTGCATGTAGGCACTAACACATTTTCTTCTTTTGCAGATAAGATTAGGCCCAGTGGTGGATAATGTGATACAATATAACAATCACGTCGAATGCCTAGATCTACATCTCTCAGAAATTACTTTGAACTCCTACCGAGGGACCTTACTGGAGATTATATTCGGTAGGTTCTTTGTTCTTAGAGCAAGGGTGCTGAAGGAAATGAGATTTGCCCTACATTTATTTCGCAAAAAAGAATGGTTTGTTAATCAGCGTCGGCCCCTGCGGTAGAATGGAGTAGGCTCCAAAAATGCTGAATTTCATTTTGGAACTTCAAATGACAGAGTAATTGGAAGTCATCGTGTCAACCCCATACATGACTTCTCAGTGGCTGACCCTTTGCAAAAATTGTGAGGTTTCGAAACCAGACTTAGAAGCGGTGATATTAGTTTGAACCTCTCTGATATCCATGTTCAACAGATCAGCGCGAGCGTTTGCAGTTGATGAGCTGAATTTCATTTCTAATATCAGTTCGAACCTTGTAATCTTCAAATTTGAGCCATATAACTCTGGAATTTGAACCTTGTAACAATTCGAGCTTTTGTGGTATAATCGTTGAAATGGCATCATATCAGACTCATATATTGTTAACACTATTTTCACCTTAATATGCAATGGTCTTAGATTTTATTAACCATTCTCGAATCAGTTTACCTTGACGATCTCACAGCACACGATCTGTATAGCTATGTCGACTGTGATCTTCGACATTATTGCAGATGGTTCGTTTCTTCCACCATGTGGACTATAGAGCGCAGAATTAATTATCGCACTCGAGTGCCCATCATCACCCTTCTGTGTAACTTTGACCTCATCACCCACGGGTAAACTTATGATCGAAGTCATTCCACACACTTTGTTTTTACAAAGCTTTTTGCCAATAAACGCCCATGATTTGTCCCTCTTCTAGCTGACGCGTGGCCAAACTAGCCGGGCAGGAAGCTTGCGCGGTAAACAGCACGGTAGCGCGGGAACAAGCTCACCGACGATACATTTGGCGCCTCTTTGAGCCCGCGCGTGCGGTCCGGTGTTGTCAAGCGTGCACTGGAATCCTCCGCTATGAACGCTGTGACAAGAAGTGATGATTATAGGTCGGCCAACCCCCATTTAATACAGCGCCCTTTTAACCCTTGTGTCTCTTCAACCTTTCGATCGCCCCCCACCATTGCAAGAAGCACACGCACACCGAGAAATTCTTAGAGGGTATCCTGCGCGACTCCAATGTTGCTCCGAGCGGCTACCGATGACGAGCAGCAGTTCACCATGCGTGCCATGCTGGACACTCACAAAAGGTTCATGGACCTCTCGATGGTGTACACCAACGACCTGGTCTTGGTGGAGCACTCCATCCACATCATGGAGCTGTTGCTTGCCGCGGAGAAGTACAAGGTGGTCGGGTTTGATCTCAAGTACACCTGCGCTCGTGCCGGGTCTCGTCCCAGGGTCGCCGTCAACCAGATGTGTGTGCGCCACCATGTCCTCATCTACAACAACTGCCTGGCCACAAGGCCTTGCGAGCATTTCGCCAGGTTTGTCAGCCCCACTACATGTTTTCTATGGTGGACATCACCAACGATGTAAAGGCGCTCGAGAATTCGGTCATCGCCTGCCAGAATCTTGTCGACATCCAGGGCCAATACAAGATCTGGGGCAGCAAGGAGCATGAGAAGGACTCACTGGTTCACCTCGCCGAGGCCATCATCAAATCCTACTTCAGAGACATGAAGGATTCGTGCAACAAGGACAAGTGTGCCTAGCACTCGGCCTAGATGGAGAGACTCGACAAAGCTCACATCGTGTACGCGGCCAAGGAGGCGTACACGAGCTACAACATGTACAGGTAGATCGTTGACATGAGGAAGTGCCTCCTTCCCCAAAATGTCCAGGGATGCAGCCGGAAGCAGAGCAATGTCAAGCATCATCGCAACAATAAGTAGATGATTAGATCATCGTTTCTCCTACTCTAGTATGCATGTAATTGCTTACTTTGGTGTGTGGAAATGTTATGTGTGTACTCACTTGTCTAATTGTATTCTTAATTTGGTTATTCAATGTTGTCTTTTTAAGTATATATGTCGATGCTCTATAGACAGAGTGTAGATGTTGTGCGGACAAAGAAAATCACATCGCACACCGACAAAACAATGGAACCCGTCGGTGATGTTTTCATCAATCACTCACAATTGTATACCAGTAATCGTTTGCTCACAATGCACACGGCTTATTAGCAGTAATCATCTGTGTTGTTATCGGTCTTCGCACACGTTTTCGATTACAGACCTGTTTGCCTCGTATCTCATACATCTTGTTCATTTGAACCATTTCTGCTCTCATGCCTCAACGCAAACAGTTCATCCGAGTGAACCGCATGTCGTATATCGCACACACCTTTGATCTGGCTGACCATTTCTTTTGTGTTGCCTAATCACAAACAGCTCATCCGAGTGAACCGTATGATGTAATCTCACACACCTTCATCTGGGTTCCCGTTTCTTTTGTTCCTCCTCATCGCAAATAGTTAATTGAGCTGAACCGTATGCCCTGCATCGCACACGCAACTAAAATCTGGACTGTGTTTGATGCGTCCTCCATCGCAAACGTTTTGTACCTTTTTTACGGGTTTTTTACACCACCGTTTGCGATTATAGCATCGCACATAGTTTCGTCGAAGGGTCTCTGGTCCTAGTGTCGCGTTAGCAGCAACCTGCAGTAGTGTGGGTTGTGCCCACCTGGTGGCCCCCCTCTGGTGTTTATTGGCTCTAGTATTTCTTAAATAATCCATAAAAAATCTCTGTGAAGTTTCAACTCATTTGGAGTTGTGCAGAATAGGTGGCCTGACGTAGCTTTTCCAAGTCCAGATTTCCAGCTGCCGGAATTCTCCCTCTTGGTGTGTTCCTTGCAAATTATGAGAGAAAAGGCATTAGAATTAGTCCAAAAAGCATTATTATGGATAAAAACATTATAAATAACAGTAAGAAAACATGATGCAAAATGGATGTATCACCCTCTTTCAAAGGGGGTTGCCCGCTCGATTCCGGAGTCGTATTGGTCTCCGAAATGGTGTTCGGCTGGGGGCCAGATTGGTCATGGCCACCATCATCAGTCTCCATAGGGGTTTGGTTCCACCATGTTATCGGCAGCCGAGGTATTACCCTCTGGCACCATCTCGACGGCCTCCCACACCTCTTCATGGCCTGGAGAAGATTTTCAGGACAACACTTCGGTGTCGTCCATAACGGTTGGCAGGGAAGCTCGCGGAGGTGTCTCGCTCTCCACCATCCTTGGCTCTAGCGAATTCCTCGAAGACGATGATTGGGGAAGATCGCAGGCCGGACTGAGCCACACAACACAAATATGTTAGAACTACAATTCTAAAAACTAGACATACGCATAGTGTCCTTGGGTACTTACGATGCGGCCAGTGGCTTCAACTTGGGGCGCCATTCAGGGAGGGCTTCGGCATCCGAATCCGAACCATCCAAGAGGGTTATTTTCTCCCTCTTGGACGCCGCCGCTCTCAGGTCTGTAGTGGCTGCCCTTTTCTTCTTCCTCCCCTTAGGGGGAGAATTGCTCTCTTCTTCCTCCTCTTCGTCTTCATCTCCCTCATGGGAGGAGAGAGCTTCGGTATCTCCAGATACAACATCGAAGTACCTCTACGATGGAGGCCACCTTTGGCCTCCTTGCTCTTCCTCTTGGCCTTCTTCTCTGGCGCCTGATAAGGCGCTGGGACTAGCATCCTCATTAATAGAGGATTGGCTGGGCTTTTAGGGAGCGGCGTCGGACACCTGATTTTCTTCGCCTTCACTATCCAGCCCTGAATAAGGAATGAGCGTCTTAGTATACCCTTTGACTTATGAACCAAAACTATGTTCGAAGGTAAGAAGCTTACCTCAGTAGTCGGATGTGCGCTGTCGAGACCTATGTCTTCGGTCTGCTCCGGCCATGACTTCTAGGCCTTAAAAAGCAGTTTCCAGATCTCTTCGTGCTTTGTACCAAAGAAGCGCTGCAGGGTCCGGGGGCCGTCCGGATTAAACTCCCACATGCAGAGAAGTCAGCGTTGGCATGGGAGGATCCGGTGGAAGAACATCACCTGAATCACATCAGTGAGACTGATGTGCTTCTTTATCATACTCTTGATGCGCTTTTGCAGCGTCATCACTCTATCGGTCGACCCCCAGTCCAGACCCTTGTTGGTCCAAGACATGAGTCGCATAGGGGGCCCAGATCTAAATTCGGGAGCGGCCGCCCATTTAGTATTGCGGGGCTCGATGATGTAGAACCATTTCTGCTGCCACACCTTCACGGTCTCCACAAAGGCTCCTTTGGGCCAAGTAGTGTTGGGGAGTTTGCTCACCATGGCGCCGCCGCAGTCGGCGTGCTGCTTGTCAACCACCTTCGGCTTCACATTAAAGACTTTGAACCAGAGGCCAAAATGGGGTGGAATACGGAGGAGGGCCTCACACACGACGATGAACGCCAAGATGTGAAGGAAGGAGTTTGGGGCTAGATCATGGAAATCTAGCCCGTAATAGAACAAGAGGCCGCAGACAAAAGGGTGAAGTGGAAACCCTAGGCCACGGAGAAAGTGAGGGATGAACACAACCCTCTCGCCGGGCTTTGGAGTGTGGATGATTTGATCTTTGGTCGGGAGCCGGTGTGCGATTTCCACGATCAAATGCTTCATCTCTTATATACTTAAGGGGCGACGGCCGATTGAACAAAAACACACAATCGCAAACACACCTACAGCTTTTTCATCTACGTCTTGTCCCTCCCTCGTTCTTGCTCCCTCGTTCTTCGTCGTTCTTCGTGTTGGAGAGCTGCAAACCGCGAGGCTCTAGTGGTGGCTTGGCCGACCTAGGGAATCCCATAGCCTCCACACTCCTTGACGGGGTCCCTCCTGGGAGTTTAGGGTTTCGGGTCCTCAAAAGCTCTCGTCGGCCGACTTGCGAATCGCGCTTCCGCTGAGACTCCTTCGACGTGAGCTGCGGTGCATCACCCCCGGCATCGAGGGTACACGTGACGTGTTCATGTGCGAACACACTTTTTGGCGACTCCACTGGGGACTAAAGATCAATCGTCATCATCTTCCATCATGTATGGCAACGAGAAGATTCCCAAGCCCTCAGAAATCAACACCGATAACATAATCAAGCCCAATTTTGAGGAGTTATTGGAGGAACATCGCCAAGCTTATGAGGAGTACAAGAAGGCATGTGAAGAGAAGGAGATGCAGGAGTTCCTTGCTAAGTTCAAGAAGGATCACCAAGGCAACATCACTCCGGTTGGAGAAATCAAGTTTCCTCCTCTTCATGATGAACATGTTAAACCCTCTGTAAGTAACACCTTCTCTCCTGAGGTATGGGCTGAAATTGATAGTCGCATTACTGATAGCAATAATCTTTTATACCAAATTTTCTTGGAAAATAGTAATGCTAAAAATAGTATGCCTCAATCATCTTGTGGTAATGTTGGTGTGCGTGTTTCCACAGAAATCCCTAGTCCAACTTTACCTATTTCATCGGCACCTCCTGTGCCGATGAATTTTTATCCTAGCCCCACAAATCAAATTGTTCCTGCACCCATGAATCCTATCATGAGTATGCCAAGTTCGGTGGTGACGCCAAACCAAACCCTACCTACAAGAGCAAACACTATTAGATCACTGTTGAATTACAATTCGGCATACATGCCACAATTCGCACATGCAACTACTAACCCTACTCTTCCTATGCTACTGCCACAAGCTTCATCCACCACTGTGGATGATGGTCTAGCTAATCTTAGAGAGGAGATGGCTAAGATGCTCCGATAGAATTTTGGAGTTGAGTTACCAAGGAACCGTATTTACCAAAAGCCATATCCAGAATACTTTGATGCAATTCAATGCCCTTCGGGATATAAAATTCTAGATTTTGTCAAGTTTAATGGAGAGGGCACAAAAACCACCTGAGAGCATGTTAGTCAATACCTGGCACAATTAGGTGAGGCAAGTTCATGAGATGAGTGGAGAGTACGCTATTTTCCTTTATCTTTAACCAGTACTGCTTTCTCATGGTTTTCTGCGTTATCACCCGGTTCTATTACTACATGGTTTCACTTGGAACAAAAGTTTCATGATCATTTTTATAGTGGTGATAATGAGCTTAAGTTGTCACATCTTATATCGGTTAGACAAAAGCATGATGAATCGGTCTCCGATTACGTCACCGGTGATATAGTTTGGTGATAACCGAGAGAGATTTGGCTGATCTTGTGCTTAGTGGTTTGAGAACTCACATTAGAGAAAAGCTAGAAGGACATGAGTTTTTAAATATCAACCAAGTCTTGCAAAGGGCTTTGGCTCAAGAAAGCCGAAGCAAAGATCTTAAATAGGTGCATAGATATAAAACTGATCGTCCTAAGATGAATATGGCTGAGTATGATAGTGACCACTTGGACAATGAGGGTGATATTTATGTTGCTGAATTTGTTTGGCCATCTAAGGCCAAACCATTTACTTGCAATGATTTAAAGCCGATTCATAAGAATCGCGATGAAGAGATGAAATTTACTTTCAACATTGCTAAGTGTGATAGAATATTTGATGCTTTATTGCAAGCGAAGATTATTAGAATATCTCATACTTTACCGCCGTTTGAAGAGCTGAAACGGTGTGCTTATTGCAAGTATCATAATTCTTTTTCTCATGCTACTAATGATTGTAATGTTTTTCTACGACATATACAATTGGCCATTAATGACGGACGATTGATTTTTTTTTGAGATGCAAGTTGATAATCAGCCTTTCCCAATGAACACCATGGATTTGGATGGGAAGAAGATGTTAATTCAGCCTAGCATAGCCGAATCAGCTAATAAGAATAATACTGTCATTGGTGAGCCCAGGAAAAATAAGGAGAGCAACAAGGTCTCGGGGAGACACGTTGTGCTTGATAAGCAACCCGATGGCAAGGAGATAATCAAGATCACCATCAAGAATCCTACGCTCGGGGGGCAACCACAAGTGCAAGAGAACACTTGTGTAAAAATTTTTAAGCCCAAGAGTCCAGAGGTTGGCAAGTGGAAGACAAATGAGGCTAAAGTACAGCACAAGAAAATCAAGCCAACTTTTTATATGTTGTTGTCCAAGTATGCCAATCAAGCGGCTGGTTCTAGCTCTAACCGGTCATCAAATTTTAAGCACTCAAGGACACCTCCTCGGGAAGAATTTCAGCATCATGCAAGGCCATATGGGTCATGGGCACTGGGACCATGGATGGCGCCACCCCCCTATGCGCCATACTACATGGGAGACTTCAATGGAGGATGGGGGCAGCCCCCAATGGCCCCTTATGTTTTTCATCTGGGTTGGGTAGAGCCAAGGAGGCCCATTCATGAGAGGCTTTCTTATCCCGCACAAGGCCGTTTGAACAATGGTGTCAATCGGCCAATGCAAGATAACCAAGAAAGGGTCAGCAAGCAAGTATGGCGTGCCAAATCACCAAGTGCTAAAATTTCAGAGCCGAGCAAGCAAAAGGAGAAGCATACTAGTGGTGAAACTATTATGATAGGCACTAAATAATTAATGATCAAAGAGCCGATTATTGTTGATAATCTGGTTGATTCTAATAAAGATGTGTCTGCGGTCCAGCAAGGCCCCATGGCTAATGATCATGAAGCTAGCATAAGCAAGGCCAAGTCGAGGGAACCAAAATATACTCAGCCTAAGTGGTGTCCTTCCGGTTTGACCAAGGCGCAAAAAAGGAGATTGCAGCGCATGAGGAGTCATGAGGAAGAGGAACAAGAAGCAGAAAAGCTAAGGGATAAATTATTCAATGAAAGTCATCCCATGATACCCCCAAAACAAGTGTGGAGGCCAAAGAAAAAGGAAAATATAGCAACTTCTACATTGATCATAGCAACACCTACACCACTAATGGAGGACGATGCGGCTACTATAACATCGTCCACTTTGCTTACTACTTCCTCTTCCCTTGGAGATATTTCGGAGTCAGTGGACGTGCTTGCAGAAGGAGATGAAATGCTTGATTATGAGTCTACACCATTTCATGAAGGTATGGATATTAATATGGTGTATTACTTACCCACTGAATTTTGTGATATAGATGAAGAAGGGGAAGTAGCTCAGCTAGATTTTGGTCCTAAAAATGCTATATTCGAGAAGCCAAAAGAACCGGTGACGCACTTGAAGCCATTGTTCCTTAAAGGTCATACTAATGGATCGTCGGTTGCTAGAATGCTTGTCGATGGTGGTGCTGTGGTGAATCTTGTGCCATATTCAGTCTTCAAAAAATTGGGGCTACGTGATGAAGAGTTAATAAAGACCAACATGGTGCTTAATGGATTTGAAGGCAAAGAGAAAACTGAAGACAAAGGTGTAATGTATGTGGAGCTTACGGTGGGAAGCAAAACTTTGGCTACCACATTCTTTGTCGCCGAGGTGCAAGGTAACTACAATGTGATATTAGGCCGTGATTGGGTCAATGCAAACCAATGTGTGCCATCTACTATGCACCAGTTTTTGATTCAATGGGTTGATGATGAAGTGGAGGTCATTCATGCGGATAATTCGGCTTGTGTTGCTTTGGCCGATGCATCGGTGGATTGGCAACATCCCAATGCTACATGCTTGACGGGGCGTGACTTATCAGAATTTGATTTTCTTAGCGCTACAAAAAGTGGTTTCGTGCCCATTTCTTTAAAGCCGGTTGGCGATAATCGGCTCCAAGATATGATGTATTTAAATGGATCCTAACTCAGAGTGGTTACAAAAGCGTCTTGTAGAATATCGGTCCAATGAGAACGATATGTATGAGCCCATAGAAGAGTTAGATGATATGGATAAATTAGGAAAAGGTTTTACATCAGCCGATCCATTAGAAGAGATAGATATAGGAGATGTTTCAATTACTAGGCCGACATTTGTAAACGAAAATTTAAGAGCCGATCATAAGGCTAAGTTGATCGAGCTGTTGAAAGAATATGTTTGTTGCTTTGCATGGGAATATCATGAGATGCCAAGTTTAAGCCGAGAGCTAGTGGAGCATCGGTTACCTATAAAGGCCTGTTTTAGACCATACAAACAATCGGCCAGAAAGTTTAATCCAAATATGTATGACCAGATCAAGGAAGAGATCGGTCGTTTGCTTAAAACTAATTTTATTAGGCCTTGCAGGTATGCCGAGTGGATTTCTAACATTGTACCAGTAGAGAAGAAAGGCTCCGACAAGTTGAGGGTGTGCATCGATTTCAGAGATTTGAATAGAGCTACACCTAAAGATGAGTATCCTATGCCAATAGCCGATATGCTTATTAATGATGCTTTTGGACATAAGGTCATTAGCTTTCTTGATGGTAATGCGGGATATAACCATATTTTTATGGCCGAAGCGGACATGTCCAAAACGGCTTTTCGATGTCCCGGTTTCCTTAGTTTATTTGAGTGGACAGTGATGACCTTTGGATAAAAAAATGTCAGTGCCACGTATCAAAGGGCTATGAATTTAATTTTTCATGATTTACTTGGTGTTATACTTGAGGTTTATATTGATGATATTGTTGTCAAATCGGATGCTTTTGAATCCCATCTAGCCAATTTGCGCTTAGCTTTTGAGAGCATGAAAAAATATGGACTAAAGATGAATCCTCTGAAGTGTGCTTTTGGTGTATCGGCTGGAAAGTTTTTGGGAGATATCCAAAAGTTCCTTGGCAAAGTCAATTATTTAAGGAGATTCATAGTCAACTTGTCAGGGAAGGTTGATGCATTCACTCCCATCCTTCGGTTAAAGGATGATGCCAATTTTATTTGGGGGCAAAACATCAAGAAGCGTTTGATATGATAAAAAGTTATTTGTGCACTCCTCCGGTGTTGAAAGCTCCCAAATGAAGAGAGCCATTTAAGCTTTATATTGCGGCGGAGGAAGGTGTTATTGGTGCTGTTTTGACTCAAGAGACCGAAGGAAAGGAGCATGCTATTACTTATTTGAGCCGACGCTTATTGGACGCCGAGACAAGGTATACATCTATTGAGAACTTATGCTTGTGTTTATATTATGCTTGCACAAGATTGAGACATTATCTAGTGCCTAGTACTTGCATTATAGCTTGTCAAACCGATGTCATCAAATACATGTTGCATAGGCCAATTCTTAGTGGTAGAATTGGCAAATGGGCTTATGCCTTAATTGAATATGATTTGGCTTATGAATCTTTGAAATCCATGAAAGGCCAAATCGTTGCTAATTTTATTGTTGAGCATCGGATTGACGACAAGCATGATGTTGATATAAACCTTGTCTCGTTAGTACCATGGAGATTATATTTTGATGGTTAAGTTTGTAGCAATGGCCAAGGTATTGGTATTGTTTATATATCTCCTCATGGTGCTGTTTTTGAAGCCTCGTGCCGCTTAGTATACTTTTGCACAAATAATCAAGCCGAATATGAAGCATTGTTATTCGGCTTAGAGATGTTGCTTGTCATAGGTGCTACACATATTGAGGCCTTTGGTGATTCGTTATTAGTAGTGCAACAAATATCCAAAGTCTTTCAATGTTTTGATGAATCACTTAATGTTTATCTTGATAAATGTCTAGATATAATTTCTACTTTGGATTATTCTAGCATCGTTCATGTATCTAGACATGACAATTGGAGAGCAAATGAGTTGGCACAACAAGCATCCGGCTATCATGTTGATTGTGGAATGTTTCAGACTTCTCAAAGGCCGATGTCTAGTCTTGCCAACATAGGGGAGGCCGAACTGGAGCCCACCGTTTAGGCCACTAATGAAATATTTAATGCAGGAGAAAATCAAGACTGGAGGAAGCCCATTATTGATTATGTGTGTGATGCTAATAAAACGGTGGACATGACTATTCGGCATATGGCTTTCAAATACGCAATGAGAGATGATGGTCTATATCGCTGATAGATTGATGATGTTCTTTTAAAGTTCTTGGACAAGGACCAAGCGAGAGTTGCTATGGGAGAGGTCCATCAAGGTATTTGCGGCACTCATCAGTCGGCTCCCAAGATGAAATGGTTACTATAACGTGTTGGGTTTTATTGGCCGACAATGGTTAGTGATTGCTTCCGGTACTATAAATGATGTGAAGCTTGTCAAAAGGTTGGTGATATTTAGTTAGCTCCCACTGCTACGTTACATCCTATTATCAAGCCGTGGCCTTTTAGATGTTGGGGATTAGACTTCATTGGAGAGATTCATCCTTCTTCAAAGGGGCATCAGTTCGTGTTGGTGGCAACTGATTATTTCACTAAATGGTCTGAAGCAATACCACTCAAAAATATGACGCATACAGAGGTAATTCAATTCATAACTGAGCATATTATTCATAGATTCGGCATTCCTCAAACATTAACTATGGACCAAGGTTCATCCTTTATGTCACATCAAGTCAGAGAATTTGCCGAATCATATAATATAAAGTTTCTCAATTCCTCTCCATATTATGACCAATCCAATGGACAAGCTGAGTCTAGTAATAAAGTATTAATCAAGCTCATCAAGAAGAAGATTGAGGATAATCCAAGGAGATGGCATGAGCTATTGTCCGAAGCTTTGTGGGCACACAGAATCTCAAGGCATGGTGCTACAAAGGTAACTCCATATGAGCTCGTATATGGTCAAGAGGTCGTTTTACCAGTGGAAGTGAATTTGAATACTTTGAGAATAGCCAAACAAAATGATTTATCGGCGGTAGACTTCTATAACTTGATGATGGACAATATTGATGAAGTCACCGATAAACGTTTTGGCTGCTTTGAATGCCATAGAGAGAGATAAGTTGAGGGTGGCAAGAGCTTACAATAAGAAGGTCAAGTTGAAGAATTTTCAAGTTGGCGATCTCGTGTGGAAGGTGATTCTACCAATTGGTTCAAAAGATAGAAATTCGGGAAGTGGTCTCCAAGTTGGGAAGGTCCTTTTAAGATTAAAAGAGTGGTTCCTGAAAACTCATATTTGGTGAAACCCGTACAAGGCACATTTTACCTCGAGCTCTCAATGGAAAATATTAAAAAAAGTATCACCCAAGTGTGTGGCAAGAAGCCTAGATAGGCAAACGGCCAATATATAACTATCGCCCTTAGCATAAACATGGCTGATATATAATTATTGCCCTAAGAACATATAAATGGCCCATGGAGTGTTGACATCGTCCTTAGAACAAGTACAAATTATTTTTCGGCACCCTAGCTTTGCAGAAAAACATGGGGCATGTGTTGACGCTCAAAAGTGGCACAATGGTAAAAGTTGCTTTAAGCTATGTCAAGATTAATTCAAACTTATGATTGAAGGTCATCATTGGATGGCTCTTTTCGAGAAGATCAAGATGGATATGAAGATGGTCTAAAACGGAGCTCGGATGTAAAATATTATGACAAGTTCAGAGATGCTCATGTTGACACCAGATTAAAGAATGACTTGAAACCCAATTAATATGTCCTCATATGGAAAAATGATCAACACGAATTGTCTTCGTCTCGTCGAAACAGTCGATTTTGACATGAAAATTGTTTTAATCCGAGGTCGTATGCAAAAGTTACAGCCAGTACAAGACGCTGTTACAATGGATGGCCAGACACTCCGGGGAAAACCATCCGGGTTTTGATTTTCTCTGTGGATGGCCGAACACTCTGGGTATGTTCGTCCAGGTTTTGAATTTCGCTGCTGCAGACTTCGAGAAAGAGCAAAAAAAAACCTCAAGATGGCCTCGGATCAAAAAACGTTCAACATGAAAGTTGTTCATCTCGTCGAAATGGTCAAGATTTCTTTTGGGCTCGTTTCCATCCGAGGTCGTTTACTCCGCCAAACATGGCCCGCAAGGTGCAGCCAGATTTTACCGAACAGTTTTGGAAAGTTCGGACCAAACAAATCCGAATTGGACTAGGGTTTTGGACGCAATTGAAGCCTTTTCCTTGCACGGGAAGTCCAGACGCCTCTTATATAATTAAGGGGTGTCGGCGGATTGAACAACAACACACAATCGCAAACACATCTATAGCTTTTTCATCTACGTCTTGTCCTTCCCTTGTTCTTGCTCCCTCGTTTTTCGTGCTGGTGAGCTGCGAACCGCGAGGCTCTAGAGGCGGCTTGGCCGACCTAGGGCAGCCTATATCCGCCGCACTTCCCGACAGGGTCCCTTCCAGGAGTGTAGGGTTTCGGATCCTCAAAAATTCTCGCCGGTCGACTTGCGAATCGCACTTCCAGTGAAACTCCTGCGATGTCAACTTCGGTGTGCCACTCCCAACGTCGAGGATACACATGGCATGTTCGTGTGCGAACACAAGTCAAACACGACCCGGAAACGAAGCCAGCCACGATCTGGACTCCTGTGTCCGCCCGCGTGAGGCCCGGCTGCCAGATCTGCCCGTCTTCGATGAGCCGCCACGCGGCGAGCCACCACGCTGCCTCCAGGACCCGGTGCCACCTCCGTTGGCCATCTGTGAGCCGCCGTCGCTGCTTGCCTATACCTATGAGTTGCCTTCGTCAGATGGTTTCCCCCTGCGCTACGCCTCTCGTTGCTCGGCCTTGAGCCGCCGGCCGCCTCCTCCGCCGTGGTTAGCTCCGGCCGCGGCCTTGCCAAGCTGACCCGCCTCAAGACCGCCCTCGCGTTTCCAAGTCGCCACGGAGAGCCGCCGTCACCACGGCGCATGCCTCTGTTCTACGGATGCTTCGTTCCCAGTTGCCGCAACACCCAAGTCGCCTCGGTTTCACTGTGGGTGCCCTGAGCCGCCCTCATGTAAGCTCGCGCCCGCGACCCTGAGTCGCCGCATTGTTGAGATGGATGAGATGGTAGAAGAAGTCATTGAGTAAAGATTGCTGGCAGGAAATTTTTGATACGCCCCAAGCGGAGTGCAATGAAGAGCCATGTTGTGTCCATGGTGCCAGGAACGCTGTTGGCCTTTCCTCTGTCAGCATATTTGATCGCTAGTGTTTCACCAAGACCCCAAGAGTTCCCGTCAATACACACGCTGGTTAGACGCTTCATAAGCTAGCTAGCTATGCAAATACGTGGAGCTCTTGGAGAATTTGATCTAGCGTTCAAAACCAACAGACTTTTTTGCCAACAAAATACGATCTGAACTACCTATGATGTTGACTGAAGCCGTCCGGCTCACCTTCCGTCTAAGAAGCCCGATCCAGCATCTTTGCGGCCACCTCGCATACTTCACCGTGTTTCCAAGTCGCCGGGGTGGGTTATGTTTCTGCCTCGATCCGTGGATGGCCATAATTATTAACGGACGCTACTTACGGACCATTTGTCATTCGGATAGATCAGGTGATATCTATCTAAGTCTATTTTTGGTACAAGCAATAATTACTCTGACTTGCAATATTTTTTGATGCAGGACAATTGTTTTACTGCAAGAGCGATGGGTGTGTCATGGATATAAAAGCTCGCGCCAAAATTATTATGCGCTAGCATTTGAGCATGCCATAATGCTCAATGAATAATTCATCATTACAAAGGAGACCATCAAGTTATGGCCCTTGCCTACACTGGATGGCTCAATGGACATGGTCATTATAACGTGCCGAGATTCAACATATTTCAGCAATCCGCTATTCAACTATATGTCGGTCTACATCACGGTTAAATATGAAGAATCTTAAGTCAACTTCTCGAGTCGTCTTGAGACTCAGGTGCTACAATGACATGACTCGATAAAATTGATCGGTTTTAGTGAATTCGAGAACTCCGGGTCATTGAAGGGAAAAATAACCTGTCGGTGTACAAAAGTAGGGGCCCTCCTTTTGCACCCCTTTACTTGTGCACGGGCAGTCAGAGCCGTGCCTACGGCTGCACTAAGCGGGGCAGAGGAGGGATGCCGAAGCACAAGACGACCAAAGCAACGCCAAGACCAGGGACGCAAAGAGAGCAAGAGGGCGAGGTGGACTCCCCCGGTAAGACCCTTGCCGGGGTGGCTTCTGCAGCCTCGGCAAGATCCTTGCCGGGGCAACTTGCCTGACGCCAGTAGAGCGTGCCAACCTTGAGGCCAAGGGGTTCCAACACCATCAACCATATTGGAACCAAGGCTAGGGAGGCACCTCTGTGGTGGCATGCAAATCTTTATAGAAATCATAGATACACAAGATCAGATGAGAACCAGAAGATGACGATCCTTGGTAAGATCCCTGCCAAGAAAATCCACGAGACCCCCGGCTAGATCCTTGCCGGGGACGACCGCGGTGCCGCAGCGAGACCCTTGACGGGCCCTTGGGAAGACCCTTGCCGAGGACGACTGCGCGGCCGCAGCCAGACCCGTGTCTGCCAAGACTCCACCGCTGTTCCCCATACAGCTGCCAGCTCGACCAGCTGGGCAGGCATCCGCGTGGCAGCGCACGGCCTCTACACCAACTCACCAAGCACCTGCATGGTGGCATGCAGATCTTCGTGAAGGCTCCACCACCGCGCCAGCCCAGCAGCCAGCCAACGTGGCGCTACAACGCCTCGTCAGCTTAGATGTGTGTCGGAGCCAGGCGAGGCGACGACAGCTGGGACGAGCTTCTTTGTTGTCCCCAATAAAGTAAGAAGGGCACGTCGGCAACGCATTAAATGTGTTTGTCCGACGATGCCAGGGGATAGACTCAGCCCGTGTACACCTTTCCACCTCATGTGTGCCACTGTGGCGACCCCTTTTTGTCTATAAAAGGAGGCCTGAGGCGTACTGGAGGGGGATTCGGCTATTTTGGACTAGGGAGACACCGTAGCTAGTTCAAGAACACAAGAACACTCCAATATACATCAAAGCAGGACTAGGGTTTTACGCATCTCCGTGGCCCAAACCTAGGTAAATGATTTGTGTGTTGACTGCTAGACCCGCTCTTTGCACAACCCCACACCCGCCAACCGTAGAAGGGATCCCAGTGACCCCATAGGTGTCGTTTTCCACCAACATCTCTGACGCCCTAGGTAGGGGGTGCGTAGTTGTGAAAATTCTGTCTGGTTGAAGCAACGGCTTCATCGTGGTCGTCACTTCAAGCAAGAAGATGATCGAACAAATGGCGTCCTCGATGGATGCGGCGAACGCTCACGCAGCGGCAAAAAGGCTAAGTCATGCAAGACTTTGAGTAATTCCTTTTTATATATAAGGTTATCGTCCTCGACGATCTTGCCCTGTGTATGGAAAACCTGCACGCAATGGGGCCCTACCACTAGTGGCAACACGCTCATTCTGTTTCGAGTCCGCTCAACACTTCGAGGGGCTGCGTCAAGAACAGCAGGGTGACCTTCTGCGATTGGCAACGCTCTCGTTCTGTCTCGAGTCCGCTCGACAACTCAAGCGGCCGCGTCAAGAGCAGTGAGGTGGCTTGCCCGGCAGCAAGCATACCCGGCAGGCCATTGAGGATTCGTCCTCAAGGCGCCGCCTGGGTTTCTGTGCCGGCAAACCTACTCGATTAACGTAGGGTGGACATACTAAGGGAGATCAAACAGGAAAATAACATGCATCGTTTCAAAAGTACTGCAGGGTTATATTACATCATTTGTTGCTGCGGTTCTAACTAAAGATAAAAATCGTCTTGGCCATGAACATGCAGCGATGATAAGAAACATGGTGCGTAGTCCCGGCGCTGGTCTTGTACCCTCTGAACTCCGTCGATGCGGCTGATGATAGGCTCGATGCACTCCTCGAGCGGCGCGGGGTCCACGTCCTCCGGCAAGCTATCCAGCGAAGCTTCGAAGTCGAGGTCAGGGTTCCAGTACGCCATTTTGTTGAGGACCTTGGTCATGGCACCCCGGCAAAGCCTCCGGGCTTCTACGGCCAGAGAGGCCACCCTGTTGGAGTGGAACCGCTCCAGGGCCTCGAGAACACCCTCGAAGAACAGATTCAGCCTGGCATTAGGACTCACGTTTGGCTCCGAGACGTACCTCACGTTTGGCATCCCCATGGTAGCCAGCTGCGTGGTGATCCTCCCGGCGACATCGGCGAGGCGGCTGATCCAAAGCTTCTCGCCCGCCATGAATTCCGCATGGCTGACGATGCCGTTCTTCCGCAACTGCCACTCCTCCTCCAGATTCTTGGTCAGGGTCTCCTCCCGGGCCCTGACCTCAGAGAGCATCCCCTCAAGGCCCTCCACCTTAACCTCTAGGTCCTTGATGGACTCATTGGCCGTGGAGAGCAGCTCGGCCTTGGCGAGGGTCGTGGCTTGCGCGTCAGCCAAAGTGCCTTTGGCCGCATCCCTCTCCCCCGTTAGCTCCAGGACCTACTTCTTCAGCTCGTCCCACTCCACCTCCAACTCGTTCACCTTGCCGGCATGGGCCTGGGCATGAGCGTTGAGGGCCTCCTCGTGCCTCTGCTCTCACTCCCGGGTCTGCTGCACGACGAGCTCCTTGACCTCCTCGTCCTTGCCGTGGAGTGTCGTGGCGAATTTCTCCTCGCGAGCGGCGAGGTCCTCCTCCTGGGAGTTCAGCTCGACCTAGTGCTGACGCCCAGCGGCCTCCTCCTCGGCGGCCTGCCTACTCACCACCTCCTGGGCCTTCTCGACATCGGCCTACTTCACGACAAGCTCCAGCTTGTGCTTGGCCAGCTGGTCATGGGCGGCCTTAAATTCCTCACAGGCCTGGCGGAACCAAGCCTGCGCCTCGGTGACACGCCCTTCGAGGTCCGCCGCCGCCTTGTCCACCGCTGCCATCCTGGACTTGGCCTTGTCCAGGCGGGCGCGGTGAAGCGCCTGAAGCTTGTGGAAGCTGGCGCTCATGCTCTGGAGGAGCCGCTCTTCCTGTGAACCGCCGCCACCGACGCTCGGTCTGTCAACGACCTCAAGCCCAGCGGTGGCAAGCACCTCATCGTCAAACACCTCCCCCTCGGCGGGCGCCCTGGTGCACGCCGTCCATGGAAGGTGGACGAACAAGTCGTCGCCCACCTTCAGATATTTGCCCGAGCCGGAAGCGGTGGAGGAGGAAGGCTGGTCGTCGACCACCTCCTCCTCGGCAGTGGCCTTACTGGCCTCCTCGGCAGACCCCTTGTTGTCCTCCTCGACAGCGGCCTCGCCGGCCTCCACGGCAGGCCCCTCAGCGGCGTCCTCAGCAATGTCCTTGGCGGCTTCCTCAACGGCGATCTTGTCGGCCTCGGCCGCGGCCTCTCTGGCGACCTCTCCGATCACGGTGTCCACGTCCTCTTGGTCTGCCGAGGATGGATCTAGGTACTGAGAAGGAAAATGAGGCGAAGTCAAGATCAAAATTTCAAAGAAGAAAGATGAGCGGGAATGGGAGGCGAACAACTCACCTATGCCAAACTGGGATGAAGTGGCCCCCTCCCCACCGACATCCGGGTGCCAGGACGGAGCCGCCGGCGCCCGGGGCCTCCTCCTCCTCCTCCATGCGCATGGGCTCGGTGCATGGCGCCCTTGCCGGGGACGCCCCTCGGGGGCGGCTTGGTTGATGGGGGCGGCGTGTTGGGGGTAGCCCTCAGTGGCTCCTCCTGATGTCGTTCTACTCCTGCAACCATGGCAAGGTCAGCATCAAGAAATCGTGCCCCAGTGCACGTCGATGAGGAGCGAGTGATTAACGCACGCTGGGGGCTCCGCCAGGGGCTACTCTCCCAGCTACTCTCCACCACTACCAACGGCGTACTCGAGGTGCCCGCCTGGGGCTGGCTGCCTGTCGAGGCCTTGGCCCTCTTCGCCACCCTCTGGGCCAGCGTCTCCCTATCCCCGCGAAGATGACGACAAGTCAAGAAAAGTGGCACGGTCCAAGGGGACGAAGATGACAAAAGACGAGACACTTACTCATCCTCCGCCTCTTCTTCCATGACCTTCCTATTCCTCCTCGGGCTAAGAGACCCAAGGTCGAAGAAGACCTCCGTGTCGTCACCTGCGGGGGCAGGGGAAGCAGGTGGAGTTCGGGGGCGCTTGGACGAAGAAGGGGTAGCTATTTTCTTCTTCACCACTGAAACCTTCACTGCCTTCCCAGCCGCCGCGGCCCTCGTCTGACGCATGGACGCCTTTGGAGGTTGTTGCGGCTGTGCGGTCCTGCCGGGCCGGACCGGCTCACTAGAGACGGCCCGCCGCAGGACGCACCCTCTCCCCGTGGTCGGGGGCTTGACAGCCTCAGCCTCCTCCTCGGACGACTCATCGACATCATCTTCGATGAGAGGGGCCCCGGTGCCAGCTGCTGGCCTCCCCAGTGGATTCCGCCCACTGGGCGAGCTCCTTCTTGTAACACCCCGAGACCGTTGAGCCAGGTGTCCTCCAGTTATTCACCGTCGTTGCCATGTCATTTGCTTGCGTGTTGCATCTTTTCATGTCATCATGTGCATTGCATCATCACGTTTTTGAAACTTGCATCTATCCCAGTCTCCCAGTTCCTTCTGTTGTCCGCTCTGAGCCCAGACACACTTGCACGCGCCCGCGCCGCATCCAAAATATTATTTTATAAGTGACCGGAAAATGTTCTCGGAATGGGATGAAAGTTGGCATGCGGTGTTGTTTTGTTGTCAGTCGGCTGCCTGCCAAGTTTCATCGCGTTCGGAGACCGTTTGATGCCCCAACGGATAACTATAGCGGCAGTATACCCGGTCTTATCGTCGGAGGTTTTCGGTCTCCGGAAATCGTGCCGGGCTGCATCTCTCCCCTCTTGTCTCAGACCAACCCGCTCTCCACAGTCCACCTAGGCCCATGCCTACCCCTCTTTGCACAGTGCATCGGACCTCCTCGCGCGCACGTCCGAAAGCTGTCCCGGACTCGACCCGGTCAGTCGTCACCGTTGTGTCCGGATCATCCCCAAACATCTACAAAACGTCTCCGTTTTGTTAATTGGACTTCCTTGTGTATTTTTCTCGACCGCTCGATTTTAATTGGAGGGACAGATTAGCCCCTAAACTCTCCCTCTTTCCTTATATATAGTCCCTAGTCTAAATCTGGACAAAAACCCTATTTCCTAGGGATCCTCCCCTGTCCAGCCGTCGCCGCCAGCCACCTGGTCTCCTCCTCTTTTTTCGCGCGCCCCCAATCGCGAGCCAGCCTCCAGATCCACCCGCAGCCATTCCTCTCGATCTCTCCCCACCAGCCTCCTCCTTCCTTCGATCAAACCAGCTGCAGGATCGGGGGAGGAGCCCTCACGCCCGAGCCTCGCCGACCCTGTAGGCCGCGCCCTCCGGTGACCCCGCCGGCGGCGGCCATGACCAAGACTGACCTCATCCCGGTCCTCTCCTCTTGTTTTTCCCTCTCTCTCTCTCTCTCACAGTGGCTCTCTCTCTCTCCTTCCCAGGAATGAAAAGGAGTTCGCCCAAGCTCCATGGCGCCACCGCCACCGTCCTGCTTCGTCTGGTGTCCTTCGAGCAGCGCCACCCGCCGGATCCGCTCGATGTTCGCCTCGCCCCTGCGCCCCAAGTCCCGCGTCGGAGCCGCCTGCAACCCGCCCTCGTCGCCACCTCGACCGCTCCTCTCCTCCTCGAGCTCCTCGTCGACGACGAGAGCCTCCAGCTGGACCCCGCAGGCCGCACCCTCCAGCTCATCGCCGCGGTCGGTCCTCCCCAATCCTCGTCGCCGGCCTCTGCTTCTGCGTTTGGAAACGACGACGAACAGTGACAAGTCGCCCGTCTGCGTTGACCCCCTCCTCTGCCTCGTGCGAAGCCCAGTTCCAGCAGGGCGTGCGTGGCCCAGCGCCAAGGCTCGGCTTCCTGGAGCCCGATGTGAGGAAGCCCATCCTTTGTTTGCTCCTGTGCAGCCCAGTTCGGGCCAGTTTCGGCCCGAGTTGTGTTTTTTTTCCGCAGTATGTTTTAGCTTATTCCAGAGTTTGCCAGTTTTGCAGAAAAGCCCTTGTGGATCATGCATATAATAACTCACAATTGGTGCATCAGATTAAAATGAATTATATATGAAAGTTTCTTAGAATTTTGTCTAGTTTAATAATATCCAACTTTCATCCATGTTTAAAATGTTTAAAATGCTGTTTGCATATATTTGCTCCTATGACATGTTAAAATGCTTTGATTCATAACTATTTAACCGTAACTCAGAATTTAATAAACTTTATATGTAAATGGGGTAGAATTTTGCCTAGTTTATCATGGTGACATTGTTTTGCATGGTAAACAACTCTAAAATATGGTTTAGGGCAGAACAGGACCTAACCTAATATATGCACATGAGGAGTTTCCGGATTTGTTGTTCGTTGCTTCCGGCCTCATTTAACCTTGACTAGATGTGTAGTTTCTTTATGCTTCATCTCTTTCCATGTTAATCAACATTTAATATTGTTGGGTACATAAACGAGAGAGAACTAAATAAGTCATGTGGTGTTTTCTTCAATATGCAACTCCGTTGCATAATGAGCTCCACTTAATTTGTAGGATTGTTTGTGCACTTTGCCATGCCATGCTTCATTAAACCGGACATGCATCATACTCGATTGTGCATCACGCCATGTTGATGTGTTGGTTGTTTACTATGTTGTATGCTTCTTTTCCGGTGTTTGCTTCTCCGGGTTGGATCCGGTAACGTCGTGTTGTGAGGACTCGTTCGTCTACGTCTGTTTGTCTTCTTCATGGTCTCGTTCTTCTTCCTTGCGGGATCTCAGGCAAGATGATCATACCCTCGAAATCACTTCTATCTTTGCTTGCTTAGTTGCTCGCTCTTTTGCTAATGCGATACCTACCACTTGCTTATCATGCCTCCCATATTGTTAAACCAAGCCTCTAACCCACCTTGTCCTAGCAAACCGTTGTTTGGCTATGTTACCGCTTTGCTCAGCCCCTCTTATAGCGTTGTTAGTTGCAGGTGAAGATTGAAGTTTTGTTCCTTGTTGGAACATGGAGATCGTTCCTTGTTGGAACATGTTTACTTGTTGGGATATCACATATATCTTATTTAATTAATGCATCTATATACTTGGTAAAGGGTGGAAGGCTCGGCCTTATGCCTGGTGTTTTGTTCCACTCTTGCCGCCCTAGTTTCCGTCATATCGGTGTTATGTTCCCGGATTTTGCGTTCCTTATGCGGTTGGGTTATAATGGGAACCCCTTGACAGTTCGCTTTGAATAAAACTCCTCCAGCAAGGCCCAACCTTGGTTTTAGCATTCGCCACCTAGCCTTTTTCCCTTGGGAGTCGCGCATCCCGAGGGTCATCTTTATTTTACCCCCCCGGGCCAGTGCTTGTCTAAGTGTTGGTCCAAACTAGAGCCACTTGCGGCGCCACCTCGGGGAAACTTGAGGGCTGGTTTTAGTTGTACGTAGTGTTCATCCTCTGAGTTTGCCCTGAGAACGAGATATCTGCAGCTCCTATCACAGGATGTCGGCGCATCGGGCGGTCTTGCTGGACTTGTTTTACCATTGTCGAGGATGTCTTGTAGAACCGGGATACTGAGTCTGATCGGAATGTCTCGGGAGGAGGTCTATTCCTTCATTGACCGTGAGAGCTTGTCGTGGGCTAAGTTGGGACACCCCTGCAGGGATTTGAACTTTCGAAAGCCATGCCCGCGGTTATGGGCATATGGGAATTTGTTAACGTCCGGTTGTAGAAAACCTAAAGGGACCTTAATTAAAATGCATCAACCGCATGTGTAACCGTGATGGTCTCTTTCCGGCGGAGTCCGGGAAGTGAACACGGTTGTTGGAGTTATGCTTGACGTAGGTTGTTTTCGGATCACTTCTTGATCATACTTTCTCGAACGTGCTTTGCCTTCTCTTCTCGCTCTCATTTGCGTATGTTAGCCACCATATATGCTAGTCGCTTGCTGCAGCTCCACCTCATACCTTTTACCTTACCCATAAGCTTAAATAGTCTTGATCGCGAGGGTGCGAGATTGCTGAGTCCCCGTGGCTCACAGTTACTTCCAAAACCAGCTTGCAGGTGCCGACGAGTCCATGCAAATGACGCAACCAAGCTCAGGAGGAGCTCGATGAAGATCTTGTCCTTTGTGTTGTTTCGTTCTAGTTGGTCAGTAGTGGAGCCCAGTTGGGGTCGATCGGGGACCTCTGTCGCATTCGGGGTTCTTCTTTTATTTTGGTTCCGTAGTCAGACCTTGATTGTATTTGTATGTTGTGATGCTTTATTCATGTATTGTGTGAAGTGGCGATTGTAAGCCAACTATGTATCTCTTTTCCCCTATTGTATTACATGGGTTGTTTGCGAAGATTACCTCACTTGCGACATTGCTTTCAATGCGGTTATGCCTCTAAGTCGTGCTTCGACACATGGGAGATATAGCCGCATCGAGGGCATAACACTTCTCCTCCACGGCCGCCGCGGCCTCATCCTCCATGCCACCGACGCTGCCGGCCTCCTTCGCGAGCTCTGCCTCCGCCGCCCTGGCAGCGATTTAGTCCAACTCCGCCTGGGTAGTGTCCTGGATGAGCAGCGGCTCCTCGCGAATGTACTTCTCCACCAAGGTGTCGAAGAACTCCTGCACTTCATCCTCCTCTGGGTTGGCCCAATTCGAGTCAAGGCCGTGCGCATTGAAGTCCGGCATCATGGCGATGATGTCAGTTTGGCGAGAGTTGTTTCTCAGCAGGACCACCCCTGCTGGCAACCCGAACAAGGGCCCCTTGGCGACCTTGCCGGCCCTCTCGGCCCTGCCGTCGCGACTCGCGTCGAGCTGGAAGAGCCGCTGGAAGAAGTGGGCCTGCCCCATCACCGTGAAGTTGTGGTTTAGCCCGGGGTGGAGCCGCATGATGTCAGCCGCGTTGCTGAAAAGCCAAGCCGGCCTCCCCTTGTTGTGCAGAGGAGTGATGCGGCGGCGGATGAAATCCGCCCCAATCATCTCCAGGGTGAGCTCAGCAGCGGAGAGGCGGTGGATCCTGGTGGTGGCGACTGTGAGCCTCCCGTCCTGGGTGTCGACGTCGCCCCAGTCATCTCTGTGAACCGGCGGCATCTATGAACCACCTCAATCCAGCACTACCGGCTCCGCCACTCCTCCCACCCCTCGTTCTGAGCGTCCTCCGGACATGTCCCTTCTCAAGGGGCCTTGGGATCCTAGTGACACAACCGGAGATGGCGCCTCCCTTCTAGATCCGAGGATAAAAGTAGTGGCGGAAGAGCGCCATGCTGGGAAGCACTCCGGCGAAACCCCCACATCACGCATGACCCCCCACGTCGCGTGTTCAACGCAGGTCGTGGGGAAGCATAGCGGACGGAGAAGTTACTGCGGTAAATATCCGCCCACCTGCCCATGCACCGTTCTGGGCCTAGCCCAACAACACGTCGCGCTTATGTGTGGCCCAGGCCCGGGGGCTCCTGTCAGTGTATGAAAGTAGGGGATCTCCTTTTGCACCCCTTTACTTGTGCACGGGCAGTCAGAGCCGCGCCTACGGCCGCACTAAGAGGGGCAGAGGAGGGATGCCAGAGCACAAGATGGCAAGACCTGGGACACAAAGAGAGCAAGAGGGCGAGGTGGACTCCCCCGGCAAGACCCTGCCGGGGTGGCTTCCGCAGCCTCGGCAAGATCCTTGCCGGGGCAACTTGCCTGACGCCAGCAGAGTGCGCCACCCTTGAGCCCAAGGGGTTCCAACACCATCAACCATATTGGAACCAAGGCTCGGGAGGCACCTCCGTGGTGGCATGCAGATCTTTATGCAGATCGTAGATACACAAGATAAGATGAGAACCAGAAGATGACAATCCTTGGCAAGATCCCTGCCAAGAAAATCCATGAGACCCCTGGCTAGATCTTTGCCGGGGACGACCGCGGTGCCACAGCGAGACCCTTGTCGGGCCCTCGGTAAGACCCTTGCCGAGGACGCCTGCGGGGCCGCAGCTAGGCCCGCGTCTGCCAAGACTCCACTGCCGCTCCACATACAGCTGCCAGATCGACCAGCTGGGCAGGCATCTGTGTGGAAACGCGCGGCCTCTACACCCACTCAGCAAGCACCTGCATGGTGGCATGCAGATCTTCGTGAAGGCTACACCACCGCGCCAGCCCAGCAGCCAGCCAACATGGCGCTACAACGCCTCATCGGCTTGGACGCGCGTCAGAGCCAGGCGAGGCGACGACAGCTGGGACGAGCTTCTTTGTCGTCCCCAATAAAGCAAGAAGGGCATGTTGCTAGTTCAAGAACACAAGAACACTCCAATATACATCAAAGTAGGACTAGGGTTTTACGCATCTCCGCGGCCCGAACCTGGGTAAACGATTTGTGTGTTGACCGCCAGACCCGCTCTTTGCACAACCCCGCACCCGCCAACCGTAGAAGGGATTCTAGTGACCCCATAGGTGTTGTTTCCCACCGACATAACCCGGCCACGAAGACTACTGCACCATAGGTGAAAATTTAAGGGCCGCTAGAAAATTTTCGGCTTAAAAGAAGGATTCTGGTTCAGAATCCGGCTCAAGGGAAATACCTCTCCCACAAAGTTTTGAGCTCTTAATATCCGGTTTGACATCCGTCTGAAGAGTAATTCATCTCTCGTAAGTTCGAGTTTTCAGAAAAATTAAAGGTTCGCAAAGAGATCTTGCTGCAGTGTGCAGTTCAAACATGGGCAACCTTCCTTATTGGCTTATCATATTATTGATCATTTGGGGGCTTCTTGCTCAAAGAGCATAGTTGTGCTTACCCTCTTGATCCGGCTTGCACGCCTTGTTACAAATTACATGGGGGCTTCCTGCTCACTGAGCATAGCTGTGACTACCCTTTTGATCCGGCTTATACACCTTGTTGCAACTGATTTGGGTGTTTTCTGCCCATGTTAAAGGTTACCAAAGAGAACTTGCTACAATGTGCAGTTCAAACATAGGTAACCCGCCTTGATGGCTTATGATAGGTCACTTGGGGGCTTCCTGTTCAATGAACATAGCTATATTTACCTTTTGATCGGCTTGGACGCCAGGTGTATTCACCACAAATCCGGGTTATCCTGCCTTTGTATGTCTGCCACTCCGATTAGGTAATCCTGGACTGACTCGCCGTACTCTTGAACAGTCAATCTTATAAAGACCCTGAACTTGTCAAAGTTAAAACGACGATTGGTCATGTGAGGCCCGGCTTACAGGTTTGAATTAAGGATTAACTCAGTGGTTGTGTGGTCCTTGAATAGCACCTGACATTGAGGCTTGGCAGCCTATGAATGCCTTGTTTTTTCCGGTTTATATTGATTTTGAACATTGTTTGGGTTCATCTTCTGTGCCATATTGATATATGGTTGAAAATTGGTTAGGGCCATGTCGCCTTGATCCTTATGATTCATATTTGGATCTATCCGGAGTTTTGGTAACCCGGCCTGGCTTTGGACGTTAAGTCGCCAGTGTGTTGATTAAATACTTAGAGTTCTGCACTCAAGTTTTTGGGATGTTATCCTTGCTGCATATGGCATTGTAAGCTGGGAGTATAAATAAATTGCACAGGGCGCTGCGCTTTGAGTCTTTGGGCTCTTACCCTTACTATGTGTGGCGTGGTGAGCCGGTAGTATGAACTGATTTCACAGACCATGTGCCTTGATTATATGATTCATAATTGAGCATCTTTGGGTTTGATAAACCGTCCTGGCTTTGGACGTTAAGTTGCCAGTGTACTTTGATTGCGCAATTGGTGTTATGCGCTATGAATCTTTGGGCTGTCAACCTCATTGAATATGGCGATGTAAGCCGACAGTATGAACCAAATTCGCAGGTATGTTTTGTACTTGTTATATGAAAATGCGTGGTTTGATGACCTGCCCTAGCTTTGGACGTTAAGTTGCCAGTATATTTTGGATTATGCCATTGGAATCATGCGCTTATAAATCTTTGGGATTGTCACCCTCACTGGATACGGCAATATAAGCCGGCAGTATAAGTCAATTTTATAGGTATGCTTTCCTGGTTATATAAGTACGCGAGGTTTGATAACCCGCCCTAGCTTTGGACGTTAAGTCACTAGTATATTTTGGATTGCGCCATTGGAATCATGGGCTTATAAATCATTGGATTGTTACCCTCACTGGATGTGGCGTTCTAAGCCGGCAATTTGAGCCAATTTTCCAAGTATGTTTTTAAATTGTTGGATGAATATGCGAGGTTTGATAACCTGCCCTGGCTTTTGACTTTAAGTCGCAAGTATGTTTAGGCTTGAATGGCCTTAATTCTAGTATTTTTCATAATTGCATAAGACTATATTATGTTTGGGTTGTTACCCGCCCTGGTTTTTGACGTTAAGTCGCCAGGGCATATGTTGTTTAAACTTTGTGTAGGACATGTAGAGCTTTACACATAAAGATACTACTATTGCTCATATGAAAAATTGTGTTTAAGCCCATCATCTGGCCATCTGAAATTATTGTTGGGTTATTCTGCTCCGGGTTATATTGCAACATATTGAGTTTATTGAGGCTGCAAGACGCCAAAGTGATCTTTTCAAAAATTGGACATGACTATGAGCCGCCATGGATGGGTTATCAATTATTGATTTTTACAAAGGCTATAAGCCGCCGGGTTACAAAAATCCCGGATTACAATGGATGTGTATTAAGTCGCCATCGGCCAAGAGCCGCCAGGTATTTAAACACCGGATTTACTTGTCAACAGATAAGGTATTCAAATCTTTAATAGCCAAACATGGCTGGATTTTCATTATAATATTGAATAACTGAGGTTTTCATATCGGATTATATTATTCAAATCTTGAATAACCAACATGGCTGGATTTTTATTATGGTTATCAATAACCAGTATTATGATTGATGTTTTCAAAGTCGCTTCAGCGCAATGGTTATTATTTTTTTATCAATAGATATGATTTATTCTACAATGGAAGGAATAGTTCCGAGTCGTTGCAGGCACACGACCCGGTACTTGGGGGCTACATTATTCAAATCATGATTATATCAAATATGGAAGTCCCATGTCGCTGCAAGCATGCACCATGACACTTGAGGGCTAATGCAAGGTCATTTTTAACTTGCCTTATTGAAGACCCGACTCATCACATTGTGATGAGCCAGCCCTTGGGGGCTACTAATTGCTCCTGTCAAAGGTAACCCGAATGGGAGCTACATATTTGGTGTTATTTACTGCTCAAATCTACATGATTATATCTACAAAGTCCGTGCTCATTATTATATAATGATCCGGCCCTTGGGGGCTACACTAGTTGATGTTTTTATGAGCATAAGGCAATTATAAGTCCTAGGAGGCTGCAAGCATGACAACCCGGCACTTGGGGGCTACATATGTGGAATATTCAGTTTATGACTAGTGACTGAGATGAACAACCCGGATTTCTTCAAGGTTGCGACATTTATATTGAAGCAAATCTTAAGTTGTTGCTACGCTCCCTTCTTAAGACTTGGGGGCTACATGTGATATGCATATAAGGGAGGTACATTTTCAAGCTTGATGTTAGCAACAATTATGACCCGATGCCATCAATATTTACAAGCCAACTGAAAATCAGATGAGTATTTCAAGACCAATATTTTTTGTTAAGCATTCGGAGCTGAATCAAATGAATTATTCGTCACAATATTTTTCTATGAGAAACCAATGTCAGCAAATTGATTATAAGGCTGGCCTATTGACCCGGACTTTCTAGAAGAAGAAAATGACAAGGACTAATGATCAGGGGCTGGTTTACAAGAATTTTTAACCCGGAGCACAACCTGTCAAATTGGTTCTTGTGTTTATTTTGTAGGATCAGTTTAACATGGATAAATCCAAATTAAACTGGGGGCTAATGTCGGGGATATACCCCGCGGTATGACCCGGCTGGATATATGACTCGGTCGGACTTGGCGACTCACTGGTGACCCACCATGACTTGGCGACTCACTAAGTGACCCGCCCGAGCCAAGTGATTCATTGCTGACCCGGCAGGCGGGTCAGAGGAGCGACAAGACCGGGAGGCCCAGAAGACGGTTCATGGAAGGCGGATTTATGTTATTGTGTGACGGCTTAAGAGAAAAGGCATAAGGAATATTCCCTTACAAAGGAAGGAAGACTAGGACTACACTTGTAATAGAGTAATCCTAATCCTACTAGGACTAGTCATGTAACCCGTCCCTTCAACTTATATAAGGAGGGGCGGGCACCCCAAGAGAGACAAGTTTTTCATAAGTTGGACAAGTTAGGGTTAGACCAACAAGTCTATAGCTCTCGAGATAGAGCACCCTTGTAATCGTGATCATCGTCATCATCAATATCAATGAAGCGGGATGTATGCTTTTACCTCCACCATGAGGGGCCGAACCTAGGTAATACCTCACGTCTCTCGTTCCACTCAAACCCTCTCAAGTTACCACATAGATGTGTTGGCCTCACGACTAAGTCCTCACACTAAAGACATCTGCCGTGACAAATCCATGACAAACGTCATGCACAACATGACCGTGCAACTGTCTGCAAACATCCGCGTAACCGCGAGGGTCGGCTCTGATACCAACTTGTAACGTCCCGGACACACCCGCCGGTGGTCGTTACTCCTGTGGGATCTAGACTGGCCCCACGGATCAATACTAGTCTTTTCTGCGCACTTTGTCCTCACTCGTGCGCACCCGGGAGCAACTTCCCGGTTGGTCACCCATCCTGAAATTAGTCCAAGCTGAGAACGCTTAACTTTGGAGTTCTGTCCGAATGGGCTTTCGAAAAATAAGGAATTCTTTGTTGATATGAGTAGTCTATCATCCCTATTAAGCCAGGCTATCACAAGTTAGAGCATGGAGGCGGCTGTCAGAATGGATGAATTTTCACAACATCAGAACAGGGCCGAGAAGATCCTGGCTGAGGCGGAAAGAACCCAAAGGTAGATGACGGATACTGAAAGTTTGCAAAACGATTGGCCATACAAAGGTGGCCACCTTTATTCCTTCAAGTCTGCCTTTACCTGAACATCAGAAATCACCAAAATCAAATAAACAAGACAGAGGTGCTCTAAACCCAAATCTTTTATTCATAAACATGAACAAACATTGGTGAATAGAGCAATCTTAGGTCATATAATAAAATAAATTAAGATATTATAAGCAACCAGATAAGAGCTCTATGAAGTGTAGCAAGCTAACAAAATTGAGTTTAGAATATATGCTAGCAAAATAGACTTGTACCAGCTCTCTAATAATAACAGAAAAAAGAGATACAACCAGCTTTCCTAGATGTATATATATCTAGCAATAAAAATCATTCTTACTGTTACTATAAGAAGGAACTAGTTTTAGTACTCATAACTAAGATATGATTCTGGCAATCTATCCAATACCAGTAATCTCTGATTTTCACCATATCCGGAACATTCTTAAAACAATAAGTTGTACAAAAGAACAACAACACACTACACTACATAGGCATGTGCGATGAGATCCCAAACTGGTAAGCTGGAGCACTGTAAATGCAAACTGGGTAAATAAAGTTATCTAGTATAGAGAATTATCATTTGCTCCAATGGTAAGTTTTCATTAATGCACAATCAAGAATGATGATACAATGATAGGAAGAAACAAGTAGTTATAAGAAAATATCCTCTATGCTGGTCACATGGCATGATCTTTCTAATTGAACCAAACCTCCAAAATCATGTCAACACAGAGGAGCTCCCTAATACAAAAAGAACTTTCTACTCCAAATGGGTTGTCTGAATGAATAACTGTCAACATGGGAGCGGCACGCAGAGCAGAGGTTGTCTACACACCAGTTTCCTGAAACACAAATAGGTCATATGATAAAGAGTTCTCCGTCGGCACACTCAAGTATATACAACAAAATGCCGGAGTAAATATACACACGTAGGATAGACTGCCCATGTACTTCAGCATATACAACAAAATGGGCGACTAACTATATAGACGAAGGATAAACTGTCCACATGGCAGAATGTAGAGTTTCTTTCACAAACACAAGCAAACCAGAAAGTCAGAGCTGCATACGACTGACAGTGAAGCGAGAAGAACAAATGTGTTTGACCTTTTAATCATTCATATAAGATACGGAACAACATGTATAACACATTAAATACTGAAAATTAGTTGTAATTCGAGTATTTGACATTAGATAAACTGGTCATTTGTAAACTAACACTATGTATCAAACAAACTAATTGGCAAATACAATCAGCAGCTATCTCACCTTGAAATATAGAATATTTCACTTCATTGACCCTGTGTTATGCTCGAGCTTACACTAGAGCTGACCTTCCTCCAGATGAGTACATATCAACATCAAGACCACCACATCAGATACTCCTAAACTGAAAGCAAAGTAGTCTATCAGTCAATCTTATTATGTTCCCATTCCCTGTACTATGCTCAATATCACAGGTAAACATTTGAATGAAAGAAAAATCTACTACAGGCAGCTTAATTATCATGGCTCTGGCATATCGCAACACACATGATTTCAGTCGAGTGGCTTTCAGGCCACTTCCATTCAGCAAAATAAGAGAGAATTGAGCTTGAAATCTGAGAGGAGGGGAGAGATGGACCTGTAGGTAATCGGCAATCAGTACGGCGACATCCTTGATGGCGCCCTCTGGTACCTGGTGGTGGTTGCGTCTTGCGCTCTCTCGTACCTGGTGGTCATCCACCATAAATCCCTTTGGATGGTTCATCTTCGCTTCTCGCATGTTGCTGAACATGGATAGCCATGTCATCATCACCTGGAAAACTGATGGCGAGACCCCCAGACTCCCTCCCCATGCTGCGCTGGGCGGCGAAGTTCTCCACTGCCGCTCTAGATGGCTCGCCGGAATGGCACGATGGATCGTTGTTCCTAGATCGGCCTGGTCTTTGTTTCCTTCGGAACGGCGACGGTAAGATCATGGAGGGGCTTCATCTATGAGCAGGCGAGAAGATCGAGAAGGGAAAGGAGATGGTGCTTCTTGAATGCGTTGTGTGAATCGGCGCTCGCGTCTTCACGGATCAGCGACGGCTGACGCTAGCCCCTGGGGTCCTATCGCCGGCGTCGCGATCAACTTTGCCGGCATCGTCGTCGCACTCAGAATCGAGGTTTGAAGCCTTGGCCGAGAGCGGAGAGGGATCCTGGTCGGTCGTACGGCATCGGAGGAAGACGACGGACGCCGAGCTCCTTCAGGAGTTGTGGAACGACGTGGGGTACCCTACGCCGGCGTCCAGAGTTTGGGAGAAGGGCTCCACCTCAGGCAGCAAGGTAAACTCCGATTATGCTCACGATCCTTCGTTTTCGTGCAGGGAGGAGATGCATGCTGAGTGTGACAAATCGCCGGCTGTGCCGAGGCCGCCGCCGGCGCCAGCGCGGCGGCGACGCGGGATCTGCATCAGGCCGTGGAAGGGGCCGCTTCCACACCCCAGGATCACGCCGCCGGTAGCGCTGGCCGCGTTCCTGCCGGCTTCACTTGCAGGTGCGTCATCTTTGGCGTCTCCGAATCAGCAGGAAGAAACGACAGCGGCTTGTACGGCATGCGACGATCCCGCGTTTCAAACTGCGCTGACTGGAGCCGGTGGAGTGGAGGATCCCTCCCATGGCGCCAGTGCATCAGGTGGGGCAGGGCAGGGGGGCCGCCATCTCGGTTCACGACAGGCTGACGCGACGTCATTCAGCTTTTGACCGCCTGACTGGAGCCATTGGGAGGGATAGGGAGTCTGATCTGCCATCTCAAAGGGTTTTGAATGATGGGAGCGCCAATAGGAATGCGCGGCCGCTCGGGATCTGATGTTGGGGCCAGTGGAGATGCCTCTAGAACCACGCCAGGTGGAGCCGACAGAGATTCGGGCAGTGCGTGGGCAAGGGCGCGTGATGGATAAGGTGGGCCCCGTGGTGCCTTCGATATCGGTGGCGGTTGAGGAGACAGCGGTTGCGCCAACTACCCATAGGTCGGCCTCGGAGGCCTTGGGAGTGGGGCAGTGGCAGACTGAGATCCGGGCACGGGATGTGGCCCTGGATGCTGCATCGCAATAAGGCATTGCGACTCTGGTCAACATTGTGCGGTAGACGGGTCCAGCCGGAGAAGATCCGAATCGTGTCGATCTGTGCGAGCCAGTTGTGATGGAGTTGGTGGGTGGGGACAGGACGATTCCGGAGACCCAGAAGATAGTGATCACCGCGGGATCCCAGGCACGGGAAGAAGACAGGGCAATCATTGCAGCTGATATTCCGGCATGTGTGGAGGAGCCCACACAAGTGGCATTGCTGGATTCGTCGGTCCCCTCCCCAGCCATGCAGGACGTGAATTTGGGCATGCAAGCCCGGATTCTGGAGGGCAATGATGGCATGACACCGTAGGAGGCGATCGCTTTTGGGAAGATGAAGTGGTTTTGTAACGTGATGGTGAGAAAGTTGGTGCCTCCACTCCTCCTTGAGGTGCAATCTTCACTCAGGCCCGAGGCGGAGCCATTTACCCCACGTAGAGAGACGAGGAGCGCTAGGAGAGCGCCGGCAGCCAAGAACAAGGCTACACAGGCGGAGAACGTGCTTATGCGGGCATTGGGCATCGTGCCGGAGGACTTGGAGGGCAATGATGATCACATTGCGAAGCTGGCTGAGATCTTTGAGTCTCCTTTGAGGGAGCAGCATATACGGGTGATTGTGGCACTATGTGGGAAGGAGGTCCCTCTGGTTCATGAGATGTGCCCTGGCAAGGCTGTGGAGGTTCGGGTGTAGTGCTCGCCTCACGCGCAGGAGGGTGTCTCATTTGTCTTCATGGATTGGAACCCACAGGTGCTTTGTTGGAACGTGAGGGGGCTCAATAACATGTCTAAAAGGAATGCGGTGAGGGATTTCGTTCGGGATGCTAGGGTTAATTTGGTGTGTCTCCAAGAGACAAAACTTGATGGAATTGACACCTATGTGGTAATGCAATGTATAGGGCCATCCTTTGATGGTTTTGCTTATCTGTCGGCTTCAGAGACTAGGGGTGGTATCCTTGTGGGTTGGGACCAATCTATTTTGGAGATTAACAACATTACGATGGATAGCTACTTCCTCACGGAGCAGGTGCAAAATAAAGACGGATGGGAGTGGTGGCTCACGGTGGTCTACGAACCACAAGGAGACGAGCTAAAAACGCAATTCCTAATGGAGCTTCAGTTGAGGAGGGATTTGTGCCCGGGTCCTTGGATGGTGCTAGGGGACTTCAACATGATCTTAAACCCCAATGAAAAAAGTAACACACATCTTAACAGGACCATGATGAGGAAGTTTAAAACCTTTGTGGACAACAACGAACTCAAGGAGGTGTATATGCATGGTAGACGTTTCACTTGGTCCAATGAGCGGGAGCATGTGGTGATGACCAAGATCGACAGAGTGCTTGTCCCTGTTGAGTGGGAGTTGCATTTTCCGGATGTCCTGCTACAAGCTCTTTCCACTAACATATCTGATCATGCGCCCCTCCACCTCTCCACTTCCGCCCCTTTTTGCGCTCAGAGAAGGTTTTGGTTTGACCTTTTTTGGACTCGTCTGGATGGTTTCGAGCAGGCAATTAAGGATGCTTGGGTTTGTGATGAAGCTATCGTGTATCCTTTTAAGAGGCTTGATGCGTTGCTCAGGAACATGGCTACGGAGTTGCAAGCGTGGGGGCAGAGGAAGACCGGCAATATTAAGATCTAGATGGCGATTGCGAATTTTGTCATTCTTCGGCTAGACAGAGCCATGGAGTCTCGAGCCTTGCCTACGGAGGAACGATGGCTTAGATCGCTCCTGAAAAAGGTGTTGTTACGTTTGGCCTCGCTGCAACGCACAATTGAGAGGCAAAGGTCACGCCTACGTTGGATCAAGGAAGGGGACGCTAACACTAAGTTGTTCCAAGTTGTGGCTAACGGCAGGAGGTCTAAGAACTTCATTACTGATCTTAGGCACAATGGGGAGCTGATCACGGATCAAAATAGGAAAGTTGAGCTTTTCACGGAGGCATATACACAGCTGTTGGGGCGCATGGTGCCGCGGGAGGCAGCAATGGACCTTGATTTTTTGGACATGGAAGTGCATGAGCTCTCGGATCTTGACGCCATTTTCACAAAAGAGGAAGTGTGGAACACCATCAAGGAGATGCCTCCGGACAGGGCACCGGGGCCGGACGGGTTCATCAACGCCTTCTACCAAAAGGCATGGCATATCATTAAGCATGATGTTATGGCCATGTTCATGAAGCTTTATATCAGGTATGGTCGTTGGTTCGGCAGGCTGAATCAGGCTCACATTGTGCTCATCCCTAAGAAGCCGGATGCTGAGGACGTGGGGGACTTCCGCCCTATCAGCCTTACTCATAGCGCGGCCAAGATCTTTGCCAAATTGTTAGCTAATCAGGCAAGACGGAGGATGATGGAGATAGTGACGGCCAACCAATCGGCTTTCCTTTTTGGCAGGCATCTACATGATAACTTCCTTTTGGTGAGGCAAGTTGCTAGGAAGATTCACGCTAGTAAAGATGCGGGAGTTTTCATGAAGCTGGACATTTCTCGTGCGTTTGATTTGCTCGCTTGGCCGTTCCTATTTGAGGTGATGAGAAGCAAAGGCTTTGGACGAAAATGGTGTGATTAGATCTCTATTCTCCTCAGGACCACTAGAACAAAAGTTATAGTCAATGGTGTGCCCGGGAAAAGTTTCGTGCATGTCAAGGGGCTAAGGCAGGGTGACCCCGTCTCACCCTTGTTGTTTGTTATCGCCATGGACGTCCTGTCCAAGATCATGATCAAAGCTGCAAGCATGGGAGTTATTAGCAACTTTACTGGCATTGCATCGCATCAGTCAGTTTCGATATACGCGGATGATGTGGCACTTTTTGTCAAGCCGGAGGGGCCTGATCTTTCCTTCATCAGGTCTGCTCTCAAGGTGTTGGGGGATGCCTCGGGGTTGAGGGTGAATTATCAAAGGTCGTTGGCAATCATGATACATGGGAGTAAGGCTGACAAGAGTCGCGTGGAGTCAGCACTTAACTGTCGATTGGGGAACTTCCCTTGCAAATATCTTGGCCTTCAATTGGCGATTAGATAGCTTACTAGAGCGGAATGGCAACCTATGCAGGATCAAGCAAAGAGTTGTGCCCCGGCTTGGCAGAGGGGTTTGCTACATAGACCGGGAAGATTGGTGCTTGTGAAATCGGTGATCGCGGCTAAGCCAATCCATCACTTCATGATTGAGGATGCTCCGCTCTGGGTGATCGAGGAAATCGAACAATGGATGCGGGGATTCTTTTGGGATGGTAAAAACAAGGCCAATGGGGGACAATGCTTAGTTGCTTGGAATATGGTATGCAAGCCTACCTGGCTTGGAGGGCTGGGAGTTCGGGATCTACGGCTCCATGGTTTAGCTTTGAGAGTTCGTTGGGAGTGGTTACAGTGGACGGATTTGGAAAGGCCGTGGCAAGGATTACCGGTTGCCGTTGACCGCGATGCTCGGGCGGTGTTTGATAGCCTGGTCCAGATTGTGGTCGGAAAAGGCAACAAGGTGTTGTTCTGGAGGGATCGCTGGATCCATTGATTCTCTATTCAAGACATCGCTCCTTTCCTGCACGCTCAAGTGGATACGCGTATCATAACAAAAGGATGGTGCATGAGGCTTTTGAGAACAGGAGGTGGCTGTTGGACTTGCACGGCAAGCTGAATTTTGGTGCTCACCTCCAGCTCTTGCACCTTAATCTGGCAATTAGCACGGTCGCTCGGGATCCCAACAGCGAGGGCTCTTTCACTTTGCCGTCGGACCCTTCCGGTGTCTACACTGCCCGGTCTACATATCATAGATTGTGTTTCGGTACAGAGAGGGTGGCTTATGCCTCATGCATCTGGAAAAGCTGGGCCATCCTCAAGTGCAAGTTGTTTGCGTGGCTGGCGGTGCAACATCAGATTTGGACATCGGATAGGAGAGCTAGGCATGGTCTCCAGGACCACCCGTCGGCATGCTACACCTGTCTTCAAGACGAGGACAACGCAGAACACATTTTGGTGCAGTGCGTGTATGCTAGGGAAGTGTGGCATAACATACTGACAACCACGGGCCTGCAGGGACATTGTACAGAGACTCAGGATCTTTTGTTGGATTGGTGGCTGGAAGGTAGGAAGAGCTCCAGGGCCGGTTGTAAGCGTGGTTTTGACACCCTTGTCACCATCACCATCTGGGCTCTCTGGAAGAAATGTAATGCCAGCGTTTTCAACAGGAGGAATCAACAACTGCGGGCGCCTGATTTGGCTAATGCGATCTTGGCTGAGTTGAGGGACTGGAAGATAGCAGGAGTAGGTGGAGGAGGGCTCATTGCGTTTTGTGAGAGTGTAGGTGTAGGTTAATACGTGGGGTGTGTTGGGTGTGTGCCTTAGATGGAGGTCTGTTCCTTCCTAAGGTCTCTTGTAAAAACCCTCTCTCCCTTCTATAAAGATAAGGTACGCTTTTGGCGTACTCTCAAAAAACATTGCGCTGACTTGGGACTCGGGCTCGTTGCATGCTCGTGGGCCCTGCGTGAGCAAGGCCATGCAGGCCTCGCGGCTAGGCCGTACGCTACGTCGAGGCGATCTGTTTCAGTACAGGGCATCAGACGCCCTAGCACCACGGTTTCGCATCTGCTCGGATCGACTTCACGTGTTCCGCCGCCGCCATCGTACGCCGATGTACTGCGCCAGGCTTCTGCGCCGTTGATGACCGGCCGAGATGGCAACCCGTCCAAGGGGGCTCCACCGGTGGGACAAACAAGTACAACTTTTGCATCAAACCCCGGATTCTCGGCCAGCTTTGGTGTGGCTGTTGGACCTATTCGCTTCGGAGTGTTGTCGTTATCGCTGATTTTTTTATTACTAGTAATTAGTACCGCAGCAATTAGAAAATTGATCATGGTTGGGCCGAAATTTGAAAAATAGGAAGGACACTATTGACAACGGCGTCCAGGCTGGACGCTATTGCAAATGATGTACACGGTTGGACGCTGTTATAAACAGCGTCCAGTATGTGGTTTGGTCGGGTGCTCTTGTTTTAACTATATTGAGAGTATTTCCTCTAATAGATTTAATATGTGAGCTTTGGTTTTTTTGTGATGGTTGTGAGGCATCGATAACAAATCACTGAAATGCCCATTTGTTCCATTCTAGACCAGTTTGCTTTTGCCAAATTAGAGGAGAAATAGTCTTAACACACATGAATGTATGTATTTCTAATTCATTAGCTACTAAAACTGTCGCAAGAAAGTCTAATTGTGCATTCTACACCTAAGCCGTGATTGTTTTCTGGGCTTCCTTGAGGGCGAAAGCTTCCAGCAATTCAACCATGGACAGTGTGCTCCGGTACACTCCTTGCTACTAAGAAAACAACTCAAGTGGTGAGCTAGTCAGGAGGCCTCCCCTCTTTCCCCTCTCCCTTCTGCGTCGCTCCCGTGAGCTATCGAGGGTAACCCTAGCCACCGTCGTCGGGGTTCCCCCTCCCACTCCCCCTCCTCCCTAATCGTTGACAAAGGGCGTGGTCAGGCGAAGCCCAGTCGGTGTAGGCGGCGACGGGGAAGTTATGTCTTCCATGCACAGGAGGTCAGGCCTGGGCCAAATCGAGCAGGCATGGACACCGCATTGGAAAACGGGAGTGCTGGTGCGCCGAAGCGGTTACAGATGGTGTTGTGGCGGCGGTGTGACAGGCGGCATGGTGGCACGGGCAGCGCAGGCTGCGATCGGCACAGGTTGCTAGGTGCGGCGGCGTGGGTCATGGGTGGAGCTGGCTGTGGGCGGCTACCGCTGCCATGGGCGTCCGGGCGGCATGGTGTCATGTGTTCAGCGACCAATAGTGGTCTCGGAGACGGAGAGTACGTGCGATAGGGTAATCCTTGTTTGGCTTGCACCAGGCCAATGGCAGTGGCAACTGTAGACGTGGTTACCTTCGTGAAGGCGGCGTTGCGGCTATTCTCCTCCTTCGGTTTGCTCGAGAAACCCATGATTTTTTTGAATCGGTGGTGGCGGTGCTCCGGTGTTGTGCCCTTCCTGAAGGCACCGTCTTGGAGTTCATGATTCATCGGGTGCAACGTCGTCTCTTTGTGACACCTCTGTCATGGAGGAGTACTCCGACCGCTTCTTGCAGGACACTCTTTGTATTCTTGTTGTGATCTTGGAGTGGGTTGTGGTGGTGTCGTTGTTATTTTGCATTGTTATATCCTGTCTCGGGTGTATATGGTGTGGTGTCGAGTTGTATGATCGTTGCGTTATCTATAAAGTGGGGTGTGAGCCTTATTTGGTAGAAAACAACTCGAGTTCATGCCAACATGCACATATATTCATGCACAAATTCACAACACATCCACTCACACGGTTACGCATGCCTAGTGTAGGAGAGCGAAAAGGGTGGAGAGAGGGCTCACGCTGACATGTTAGTAGTTAGTGTTGCTAGAGATGGCTTCGAGCGTAACAGGGAAGAGGTCGGGGCGGTCCTTGCTGAGGAGGATATGGCTGTCGGAGATGGACAGCCATGGCCTCGGCAGCAACAGGGGTTTAGCGGATCACCATTGCGAGCGAGGCACGATGATGGGAATTGGCAAAGAGGGATAACAAGGAGCGAAATGAGGGTGGTGCATTGCTAGAGTGCCATTTTCGGCGGGCTTGAGGTGGCGGAGTCTAGCTTTGGTCCTGCGGAAGTTGCTGAGGGTACAAGTCGAAGGCCGGAGATAGCCGGCCAGGGTCTGGTCGAACCAAACATAGTGGACGTTGTTTATAAGAGCGTCCAGCTTTGGACATTGTTGGTATTGGCGTCCAGCCCTGGACGTTATTATTCCTAGCGTCCTTCCTATTTTTCGAATTTCTCATTAGTGTTTCTTAGTTTTAGAATTACTGGAATATTAATTATCAATAATAAAAATTTCGGCCGGCATCGACCTCCACCGCTGCTCCGTCCGTCCAGCGGGCCTTGGCTCCGGCGCCGGCACCGGTCATCTTTGGTGTTAACAACCAGCAAGCACCAGATGCACCTCCCACTCGGTGTCCCAAGAGCAAGCGCAAGGGGGGCGTCGTGATGCTACTGCCGGCGCTGCCCCCGCGGCTGCGCGTTCTACACCGGCGTTCCCACCGGCGTCAGTGACGGCCGCCCCCAATGCTCAAACTCAATCAGCCATACACGCTAATGCGGCGATGTCGACCACTATTGACACTACTGGACATGTACCGAAGGGTAAAAAGACTGGTCTTTGGTGTTTTAAATGCAGGTCAGATGATCATATGTCTAAGGATTGCACGGTGGTTGATTACTGTCACATTTGTAACAACTACAAGCATCCTCTGCACCGCTGCTTTGTTCTCAAGCAACCAAGGCCAACCGCCTCCCTCGGTGGTTGCGGTTTAGTTAATGCAATGTTTGTATAGCTTCCGGACTCACTCTTCAAGGAGAATCTTGCCACACCTACTTTGCCGACTGCTTTGCTTATGATTTTGGGTGGTTCCTTGTCTTCTTCGGTGGTGAAGGTCGAGGCTGCAAAGATCGCTGCGGTCCAAACTTCGTGGAAGTGGGAAGCTATGCCTCATGGAGCAAATGCTTTCTTGGTTTCTTTCCCTTCAGTGGAGATTTTGCAGCGCGTGGCAATGTTTGAGTATAATGTTAAATCACATAATGTGAAGATCACTTTTAGTGAATGGAAAATCGAGGAGGTTCCGTCGCTACTTCCGTTGTAGCCTGTTTGGGTGCACGTCACTAGAGTCCCGCCAGCTCTTCGCCATTTCCTTGGTCTATGGGCGGTGGGATCAGTTATTGGCGCCACTCAGGATGTTGACTTGGTTTTTTTGCGCCATCACGGTATTGTGTGGATTCAGGTGGTTGTTCATAACATGGATATTTTCGTCAAACATGATGGGTCTGATGAAAGCTCGGTCTCCTCTGATGTCTATGTCAAGCTTAATGGATATGCGTTTCGGTTTGTGCTGGAGGAGAATGATTTTGTTCCGGATGATGACTTCGTTCCTCGGATTTGTGAAAATCATGATGATGGTGCTAACCGGGATGACGATATGCCAGATAGGGATGCTAGCAAGCGAGCAAAAAGGTCCAAATTAATGGTGGTAATACGACATGTGGAGCTCAATCTGTCTCCACTGTTGTCCCCATGCAGACTACAAATTTGGGCTTTGAACATGCTACAATGCCAGCACAAGTCAACCTTCTGCATAATCATGTGCAAGACGTTGCAGCTACATTTCTTGTGCCAACCACGTCTGCTCAAGCATTGGCGTCATCCAACGCTCCTTCAGGCCAGGGAGCTACGCACATGCATGGGCACGCAGTGACCATGCAGCCACAAGATGTGCATGATGTGGCCGCTCGCATGCAGCCAGCCGTGGCCACTGCTACATGGCGGTCAGCGGGTGCATGCACACCCATAAACCCACAAGCGGGTGCCCCATCTCAGGTGCATCAGCCGACAGACCTTGAGCAGGCGACGCTCGGGCAGTCAGCCACGGACGCGGGTGTAACACCCACAATGCGGCTATATATCCCACGTGTCGGGGCACGACTTAGAGGCATAGCCACATGGTAGGCTTGTCGCAAGAGGGGTAATCTTCACACAATCCCATGTACTGAATAAGAGAGGGATAAAGAGTTGGCTTACAATCGCCACTTCACACAAATACAAGTTAAACATATATCATCTAGAATAAAATCAAGGTCCGACTATGGAACCAAAATAAAAGAAGACAACCCCAAATGCTAGATCCCCGATCGTCTCAACTGGGCTCCACTACTGATCAACTAGAAACGAAACAACACAATGAACAAGATCTTCATCAAGCTCCCACTTGAGCTAGGTTGCGTCACCTGCACTGTCATCATTGGCACCTTCAACTGTTTGGAAGTATCTGTGAGCCACGAGGACTCAGCAATCTCACACCCGCGAGATCAAGACTATTTAAGCTTATGGGTAGGAAAAGGGTAGTGAGGTGGAGCTACAGCAAGCACTAAGCATATATTGTGGCTAACTTACGCAAATAAGAGCGAGAAGAGAAGCAACGCAGCGGTCGTGAACTAGAAGTGATCAAGAAGTGATCCTGAAACTACTTACGTTCGAGCATAACACAAGAACCGTGTTCACTTCCCGGACTCCGCCGAGAAGAGACCATCACGGCTACACACGAGGTTGATGCGTTTTAATTAAGTTAAGTGTCAAGTTCTCTACAACCAGATATTAACAAATTCCCATCTGCCACATAACCGCGGGCACGGCTTTCAAAAGTTCAAACCCTGCAGGGGTGTCCCAACTTAGCCCATCACAAGCTCTCATGGTCAACGAAGGATATTCCTTCTCCCAGGAAGACTCGATCAGACTTAGAATCCCGGTTACAAGACATTTCGACAATGGTAAACAAGACCAGCAAGACCGCCTGATGCGCCGACATCCCGATAGGAGCTGCACATATCTCATTCTTAGGGCAACACCGTATGAACACTACGTACAGCTAAAACCATCCCTAAAGTTTCCCCGAGGTGGCGCCGCAAGTGGCTCTGGTTCGGACCAACACTTACAGAAGCACTAGCCCGGGAGGGTTAAAATAAAGATGACCCTCAGGTTAATTACTCCCAAGGGAAAGGTATAGGTTGTTAGGCAAATGTAAAACCAAGGTTGAGCCTTGCTGGAGGAGTTTTATTCAAAGCGAACTGTCAAGGGGTTCCCATACACCCAACCGCGTAAGGAACGCAAAATCAAGTAACATAACACCGGTATGACGGAAACTAGAGTGGCAAGAGTGGAACAAAACACAAGGCATAAGGCCGAGCCTTCCACCCTTTACCAAGTATATAGATGCATTAAAGTAAATAAGATATATTGTGATATCCCAAACATATCCATGTTCCAACAAGGAACAAACTTCTTCTTCACCTGCAACTAGCAACGCTATAAGAGGGGCTGAGCAAAGCGGTAACATAGCCAAACAACGGTTTTCTAGGAAAGGTGGGTTAGAGGCTTGACACGGCAATATGGGAGGCATGATATAGCAAGTGGTAGGTAGCGCGGCATAGCAATAGAGCGAACAACTAGCAAGCAAAGATAGAAGTGATTTCAAGGGTATGGTCATCTTGCCTGCAAAGTTCTCAAAGTTGACGAAATCTTGATCCTCGTTAGCGTACTCAACAGGTTCCTCGATCACGTACTCGTCTCCCGGCTCTACCCAACGCAAGAACACAAGCAAAGGACCAACAATCAATTACGGTGCAATGCACAATCAACATGATGCAAAATATGGCATGATATGCGAGATGTGATATGCAATGCATATGTGTGCTCCTAAAGAGAAAGAAATATCAAGGCATCAACTTGGCAAACCAAGTATGCCTCTGTAAAGATGGGGTGATTTCGGTCGAAATCGATATAAGGATCACCGGAAACAGATGCACGGTTTGCAAATGGCAAGCAAAACAAGAATGGTGCAAAACTATAATTAACAGCATGATGGCACTTAGCATGCAACAAGAAACTAAGCTACTGCACTCCAACATAACAACAAAGCATATGGAAGTGATGTACTCAAGATGCTTTAAAAAACATGAACACTGAGCTATGGCTAAATCACACAAGAACAGGTTCAAACAAGCATGGCAAAAGTGCAAAAGATATCAGCTTCACGGACTTCATGAAAATACTAACATGCTAGAAATAACATCAGGAAGCCATGTTTAGAGCAAGCAAACAACATGCTACAAGAACATATCATAGCAATACAAGGCATGGCATGAATCTACTAAATGCATTGAACAAAAGTCCCTTACTGAACATGAGCCAAAAAGGCACAGAAGATATGATGGCACCCATGTAAACATAGCAAATTTTATTAACAGTATCAGACTTGGCAGAAAAATAGAGTATGGCATAAACAGAATTATGAAGGCAACTTTGCGAGCTCAAATCACTCACCACAAAGCATTTCATGACAAAAAAAGCATACCTACAGCAAGATGCCATGTTCATGAAGCTAACCATGGCAAGAGCAAGTTCATAGCATGCATGGATCAATAGCAACAACCATGGCAATATTGATTAACATGTAAACAATCTGCCAGGAACATTTTATAGCAAAAGTAGAGCAAGATTAAGACATGCTAGGGCACTCCATAATTGCACACAGGGGCATGGATGGATAGATCATAACCACATGTTCAAAACATCCTTACTGAAGCATCTCAAAACAAGCATTGATCTCACTGTAGCATCGAGTTTACATGGCATCAAAATAACAGCAGGAAAATGACAGAAAAATCCTAAGTCCCTGGAAATAGCAACATCACGAAGCCTACTTTGCATGCTTGTGCTAGTCACCACATTGATCACAAAAATAAATGGCAAGCACCCCTGTAAAGATGGCATGGCATAGTTCAAAACACATGTAGAGCTCATGCCCATATGAAGCACACATCAAATGTGACAAAAAATGACAAAACATCATAATCTGCTAAGTAACAGGAGTAAACATTTTATAGCACTCTTGCATCAATGATTTGGGCACCCATATGATCTCAATCAAGCGTGCCACATTGTAATGAAATGAAGAGCATCTCCCGATGAACATTTTGATATCTCATGCGCATGAAATGGAGCTACGGTCATGGAGTTATGGCATGAAGAATAGGGGCATAAAATAATGCAGAAAAGGGACTTAGTGGAAAATATACCCAACGCGGAAACAAGATCCAGGTCGGGGGGGGAGCTCCATTCCTCGTACAGAGCAGCCATGGCGGAAGTGAACGCCAGCGGCGAGGGGGCGTGGGACTCCGGTGGGCTTCGGGAAGGCCGGGAATGGGTCCGTGGTGGCACGGGCTTGCCGGATCCAGGCATGGCGGGGTCGGAGGTGCTCCGGTGAGGCGGCGGGTGGATGTGGATCACAGCTCCCATGGCTCCTTTTTGTGCAGGTACTGATCGAGAGAGAGTTCGTGAGAGGGAGAGAGAGAAGCATGGGGAGGAAGGAGGAGAGTGGCAGGAGGGCATGACCCTGGAGGTCGCCAGCGAGCGGCTCCGGTGAGGTTCGGTGAGGCGGCGGGGCGCGAAGCAGGCACTGGCCCTCTGGATCGGGAGGTTGAGGCGCGGCTGCAGGGATCAGGCCCGGGGCGGGCTCCCCGTGGGCCTAGCGGGCCGCGGTGGAGTGGGGCGCTAGGAAGGCGACATGTCGCGATGCGAGTGGCTGAGGGGCGGTGGCGGACATGTCCGGCGGGGAAGCGAACGCGTCTGGCGGCGCGAGGAGGAAGATGGCTAGGGTTTCGTCTGCGCGAAAAATGAAGGGGGTCACATATTTATAGCTAGGAGGAGGTAGAAGTGTCCAAATGAGGTGTAGTTTTCGCCCACACGATCGTGATCCGATGACGGAGGACATGGAGATGGTTTAGATGTGTTATTGGGACATTTTGGAGGGGTGTTGGGCTGCAACACACAAGAGGCCTTTGCGGTTACCCGGTTAACCGTTGGAGTATCAAACGGACTCCAAATGAAACGAAGTTTGATAGGCGTTCTACCGGTGATGTACCAAGGCCACTTGACAAATCTCGGCACATTCCGAGAACGTTTAACTCCCGCTCAAAAAAGAGACAAGAGAGGTGCGCTGGGTGCATGTGGGAGTGTCGGATTGCGAAACGGAGAACGGAGAAAATGCTCGGATGCATGAGACGAACATGAATGCAAATGCGATGCACATGATGATATGAAATGCATGACATGAACAAAATGCAAAACGAAAACAAAAGCCCAACCACGGAGGGAATCTCATAACACATAGCCGAAAATGGAAGGAGTTGGAGTTACAAATATGGAATTTTGTATCTGGGGTGTTACAACACTCCACCACTACAAGAGGATCTCGTCCCGAGATTTAGGATGGCACCGGAGCGAAATGGAAGGGGAAGAGAAGAGGTAAAACTAAGTTGCTTCTTAGACAAATGAGTGAAACCAGAGAACCTTGAGAGGTTAAACCATTGAAAGAACAATACAATGGAGATGAACGAGATTGCGAACACTCCGTTAGATAAGAGAAACATGGGACACGATGAGAACCAAGAAGTTGAGTGACAGATAGATATTGAAACCACTCCGGTTAAGACAAGATACAGAAGGAATATGATTTATATAATTTGGGCATCACTCCGACTGAAAGGAGAAGGAAAACTTGATAATATGAAAAGAACTTGAAAAGAGGAAACGACACCCCGGTTAAATGTATAAGCATGAAAAGAACATGGTCCTCACAACTCGAGATGATGAGAGAAGAGAGCAACATCACTATGCCTCTGGAAGAAATGCAAAAATGGAATGGAATGAACAGAGGGAAACAAGATCTTGAGAGAGCACGCTTACAACAAATGCTAGAACGGAGTTGTTGGATTATCAACAACGAAAGGATAAGCTTGATGTGGGCTTATGGAAGACATCTCAAAATTATGAGGTGACAACCTGCCACCCGCGGGGAAAAGATTTGATTGATAGCTAGAAAAGATAGAAATATTCTTCGACCAAGGTGATAAGAAAACTTGGATCATAGGTAATCATCACAAAGAGCAACATTCCCAATGGAAGGATTTAGGTGAAATCTATACCAAGATAACTCCATGGAATAAAATGATGGGTTTAAATATCTCATTCCTGACCTTGTGAATCAAGAAACACAAAGAAATTGTCAAGAATGACATAACACCACCTCAAAAGATAAGGGAGAAGGGATTGAACTTCGGAATGCAAGATGAAGAATGCTTGACCTCCTCAAAACAAACCATGTGTTGAACACCATGTTTATTTTAGAGTATAGCTTGGTGGATCTTAACTCCGAGAGAAATCTTGAAGAACAATTGGAGAATGAAAAGAATCCTTGACGAACCACCATGAAGAAACTCTCAAAGAACTCCGGTAATAAAAGAATGATCAAACAAAAGGGAAAGTTGAAAAGAACTCCGGGAGAAGGGATTTAACATTTGGATGAAACAAGAATAAGAATTACATTATGTGTATCCTTCATCAATTAAACTGATGACAAGCAACAGATTTGGCATACTACTTATTCTCGTAGAAAGGAGTAAGATAGATATAGCGTCAACTTGGGAAGGTCTTCTACGAACCCCCGGTAGGATTGGAAAGAACGAATGAATTGATATGATAACCAAGGAAGAGAACTCTTGAACGAACCACCATAAGAATTGAAAAATGAACGAAGTAAAGGGATGAATCACCGGTAAGAATTTGAAAATGAACAAAGATACTTGGGGAAATTTAGATACAAGAAAATGAAGAGATCCCGAGCTGATTAGATAATACTGGAATGATGCACCGGTATGATTTGGAGAACGAGAGCTGAAAGCTTGAATGAATAATTCTGAGATGATGGGCTACGGAGAATCAAACTGAAAAGACTCCTCGATTTCTCCGAATGGTTGAAAAGAATTCTCACAATCGAAAACAATTATGAGAGGATGGTATCAAGCTAGAACCATGAATCTTCGAGAGAACGGACCAAGATTTATAGGAAACACTTCTTTGGTCTTCAAAATCTATGAACGACGACGAGATACGACACCATGAATTATTTAGGAACTCTGGAATGAAGAATAGAAAGGTTGAGACAACGATGAAAAGAATTTGAAAGATCTTGGAGAAAGACATTTGACTGATGATAATTCATTCTTGCGTCACACTTTGAAATGAATTTGAGAATCACTCCGAAAAGAATTAGAGGAGTCGGGTAAGATCCTGGGAAAAGACCTGTGGGTTAGGGCCCACTCAAAACAAACACCGTTGAACGATTACTTGAAAGGGAGATTGCGCTAGTGAATTAAATGGCTTGAATGAGATAACAACCTCAAAATAGGTTGAACGAATCTTGAATGAAAAGACAAGCCTTCTAAGGTATCTTGAGCACTTCAGAACAAAAGAATAGCGAGAATTGAATGATTAAGAGGTGCACCGGCATGAGAAAGCATTTGAACCAAGGAAAGGACATGATCGACAAAGCTTGAATTAAATCCACCGGAGAAGAAAAAGAACGAAGAATGATGAACTTGTAGAGCATCTTCATGAGAACCACCGGGTAAGAACATTGATTGAAAAGAATGAAGAAACTTCACATGAATAAAATGGATACTTGATTAAGACATCTGATTCCTTGAAGAAAAAGGGTGGGAGGGCGGGAAAACAAAGGCAACTTGGGGACAGATGAAACGAACAACGTTGGAAAAACCGAGAGGTGATCTTGCGGCTGTTGAAAATGATCGGATCCACTTGAAGAGAAACACGCCAGTTGAAAAGGATTGACATGACAATCTCGATTATCATGAAGGATTAGTATTCACATAGAAATATGAGAACACCGCTTAGGAAATCTATGGAATCCACATTTGACTCCGAAGCAACTTGAATACCACAAACCAAAACAAAACAAAGGATTGGCTTGCAAAATAAGCCGGAAACAAACATATGATATACCCCATATCGTATCATGTGTCTGTTGAAAAGATATCCTACGAGATACTTGAATTCCCACTTATAAACTCCCAAAACATTCTGGTTATGCAATCAGGTGTTGGGGATACAGGGGAAGCATAATATCTCACCCAAACTAACAATTCCTACATCTAGTTGTATCCATCCTTCAACACATAACCAAGAAACCTTCGGAAATCGTGTACCTCAACCTTCAAAAAGCATCTGTTATATGAGTTATGGCAATACTCCCGAACTCCCGCCCCAGTACTGGGTGGCGTCGAGGTTATCTCACCAACAACTGCATAAAAGAGATTTTCAATGTCGGCAAAACTCAGGTATTCCAGAACTACAACGATAAAATTGTGACGACAACACCTCAGAGCTCAACTCCCCGGGACACTGCCACAACCCCTAAATGTCAGGAGGCACCAAGAACAATGTTCTTGTCACAAAACCATCGGAACGATTCCAAGATACCCGCGTGATCCTAAATTTTTTTAGTGAAATTTGAGGAGAGAAGAGTAAAAACTCTACGTTAGGAGGCCTCACCAGAGCGACGAAGGGACTGAGGAGTAAAAAGAATCCTACTCTTCGATATATATAATCCTAAGACTCAAAACATTTTGTTCTAGACTCAACAGCATCAGCGATTCGATCAAGCAGGGGGCTCCGAAGTCGGGGAAGGCTCTGATACCAACTTGTAACACCCACAATGCGGCTATATCTCCCACGTGTCGGGGCACGACTTAGAGTCATAGCCGCATGGTAGGTTTGTCGCAAGAGGGGTAATCTTCACACAATCCCATGTACTGAATAAGAAAGGGATAAAGAGTTGGCTTACAATCGCCACTTCACACAAATACAAGTTAAACATATATCATCCAGAATACAATCAAGGTCCGACTACGGAACCAAAATAAAAGAAGACAACCCCAAATGCTAGATCCACGATCGTACCAACTGGGCTCCACTACTGATCAACTAGAAATGAAACAACACAACGAACAAGATCGTCATCGAGCTCCCACTTGAGCTGGATTGCGTCACCTGCACTGTCATCATTGGCACCTGCAACTGTTTGGAAGTATCTGTGAGTCACGAGGACTCAGAAATCTCACACCCCTGAGATCAAGACTATTTAAGCTTATGGGTAGCAAAAGGGTAGTGAGGTGGGGCTGCAGCAAGAACTAAGCATATATGGTGGCTAACTTACGCAAATAAGAGCGAGAAGAGAAGCAACACAACGGTCGTGAACTAGAAGTGATCAAGAAGTGATCCTGAAACTACTTACGTTCAAGCATCACACAAGAACCGTGTTCACTTCCCGGATTCCGCCGAGAAGAGACCATCACGGCTACACACGCGATTGATGTGTTTTAATTAAGTTAAGTGTCAAGTTCTCTACAACTGGATATTAACAAATTCCCATCTACCACATAACCGCGGGCACAGCTTTCGAAAGTTCAAACCCTGCAGGGGTGTCCCAACTTAGCGCATCACAAGCTCTCACGGTCAACGAAGGATATTACTTCTCCCAGGAAGACCCGATCAGACTCGGAATCCCGGTTACAAGACATTTCGACAATGGTAAAACAAGACCAGCAAGACCGCCTGATGCGCCGACATCCCGATAGGAGCTGCACATATCTCATTCTCAGGGCAACACCGGATGAACACTATGTACAGCTAAAACCAGCCCTAAAGTTTCCCCGAGGTGGCGCCGCAAGTGGATCTGGTTCAGACCAACACTTAGAGATGCACTAGCCCGGGAGGGTTAAAATAAAGATGACCCTCGGGTTAATTACTCCCAAGGGAAAGGTATAGGTTGTTAGGCAAATGTAAAACCAATTTTGGGCCTGGCTAGAGGAGTTTTATTCAAAGCGAACTGTCAAGGGGTTCCCATACACCCAACCGCGTAAGGAACGCAAAATCAAGGAACATCACACCGGTATGACGAAACTAGGGCGGCAAGAGTGGAACAAAACACCAGGCATAAGGCCGAGCCTTCTACCCTTTACCAAGTATATAGATGCATTAAAGTAAATAAGATATATTGTGATATCCCAAACATATCCATGTTCCAACAAGGAACAAACGTTTTCATCACCTGCAACTAGCAATGCTATAAGAGGGGCTGAGCAAAGCGGTAACATAGCCAAACAACGGTTTGCTAGGAAAGGTGGGTTAGAGGCTTGACACGGCAATATGTGAGGCATGATATAGCAAGTGGTAGGTAGCACGGCATAGCAATAGAGCGAACAACTAGCAAGCAAAGATAGAAGTGATTTTGAGGGTATGGTCATCTTGCCTGCAAAGTTCTCAAAGTTGACGAAATCTTGATCCTCGTTAGCGTACTCAACAGGTTCCTCGGTCAAGTACTCGTCTCCCGGCTCTACCCAAAGCAAGAACACAAGCAAAGGACCAACAATCAATCACAGTGCAATGCACAATCAACATGGTGCAAAATATGGCATGATATGCGAGATGTGATATGCAATGCATATGCATGCTCCGAAAGAGAAAGAAAGATCAAGGCATCAACTTGGCAAACCAAGTATGCCACTGGAAAGATGGGATGATTTTGGTCAAAATCGATGTAAGGATCACCAGAAACGGATGCACGGTTTGCAAATGGCAAGCAAAACAAGAATGGTGCAAAACTATAATTAACAGCATGATGGCACTTAGCATGCAACAAGAAACTAAGCTACTGCACTCCAACATAACAACAAAGCATATGGAAGTGATGTACTCAAGATGCTTGACAAAACATGAACACTCAAAGATGGGAATTTGTTAATGTCTGGTTCAAACAAGCCTGGCAAAAGTGCAAAAGATATCAGCTTCACAGACTTGGTGAAAATACTAACATGCCAGAAATAACATCAGGAATCCATGTTTAGAGCAAGCAAACAACATGATACAGGAGCATATCATAGTAATACAAGGCATGTCATGAATCTACTAAATGCATAGAACAAAAGTCCCTTACTGAACATAAGCGAAAAAGGCACAGAAGATATGATGGCACCCATGTAAACATAGCAAGTTTTATTAACAGTATTAGACTTGGCAGAAAAACAGAGCATGGCATAAAAAGAATTATGAAGGCAACTTTGCGAGCTCAAATCACTCACCACAAAGCATTTCATGAAAAAACAAGCATACCTACAGCAAGATGACATGTTCATGAAGCTAACCATGGCAAGAGCAAGTTCATAGCATGCATGGATCAATAGCAACAACCATGACAATATTGATTAACATGTAAACAATCTTCCAGGAACATCTTATAGCAAAAGTAGAGCAAGATTAAGACATGGTAGGGCACTCCATAATTGCACACAGGGGCATGGATGGATAGATCATAACCACATGTTCAAAACATCCTTACTGAAGCATCTCAAAACAAGCATTGATCTCACTGTAGCATCAAGTTTACATGGCATCAAAATAACATCAGGAAAATGACAGCAAAATCCTAAGTCCCTGAAAACAGCAACATCACGGAGCCTACTTTGCATGCTTGTGCTAGTCACCACATTGATCACAAAAATACATGGCAAGCACCCCTGTAAAGATGTCATGGCATAGTTCAAAACACATGTAGAGCTCATGCCCATATGAAGCACACATCAAATGTGAAAAAAATGACAAAACATCATAATCTGCTAACTAACAGGAGTAAACATTTTGTAGCACTCTTGCATCAATGATTTGGGCACCCAGATGAACTCAAACAAGCATTCCACAATGGAATGAAATGAAGATAATCTCCCAATGAACATTTTGATATCTCATGCGCATGGAATGGAGCTACGGTCATGGAGTTATGGCATGAAGAACAGGGGCATAAAATAATGCAGAAAAGGGACTTAGTGGAAAATATACCCAACGCAGAAACTAGATCCAGGTCGGGGGGCTCCATTCCTAGTACAGAGCAGCCATGGCGGAAGTCAATGCCATCGGCGAGGGGGCGTGGGACTCCGGTGGGCTTCGGGAAGGCCGGGAATGGGTCTGTGGCGGCGCGGGCTTGCCGGATCCGGGCACGGCAGGGTCGGAGGTGCTCCGGTGAGGCGGCGGTTGGATGTGGATCACAGCTCCCATGGCTCCTTTCTGTGAAGGTGCAGATCGAGAGAGATTTCATGAGAGGGAGAGAGAGAAGCACGAGGAGGAAGGAGAGTGGCTGGAGGGCATGACCCTGGAGGTCGCCAGCGAGCGGCTCCGGTGAGGTTCGGTGAGGCGGCGCGGCGCGAAGCAGGCACTGGCCCTCTGGATCGGGTGCTCCTCTCCCGATCTGGAGGTTGAGGCACGGGTGCGGGGATCAGGCCCGGGGCGGGCTCCCCGTGGGCCTGGCGGGCCGCGGCGGAGTGGGGCACTAGGAAGACAACGTGTCGCGATGCGAGTGGCTGAGGGGCGGTGGCGGACATGTCTGGCGGCGAAGCGGACGCGTCCGGCGGTGCAAGGATGAAGATGGCTAGGGTTTCGTCTGCGCGAAAAAAATAAAGGGGGTCACATATTTATAGCTAGGAGGAGGTAGGAGTGTCCAAATGAGGTGTAGTTTTTGCCCACACGATCGTGATCCGACGACGGAGGACATGGAGATGGTTTAGATGGGTTATTTGGCCGTTTTGGAGGGGTGTTGGGATGCAACACACAAGAGGCCTTTGCGGTTACCCAGTTAACCATTGGAGTATCAAACAGACTCCAAATGGAACGAAGTTTGACAAGCGGTCTACCGGTGATGTACCAAGGCCACTTGACAAATCTTGGCCCATTCCGAGAACGTTTAACTCCCGCTCACAAAAAGAGACAAGAGAGGTGCGTTGGGTGCATGTGGGAGTGTCGGATTGCGAAACGAACAACGGAGAAAATGCTCGGATGCATTAGACGAACACGAGTGCAAATGCGATGCACATGATGACATGATATGAAATGCCTGACATGAACAAAATGCAAAACGAAAACAAAAACCCAACCACGGAGGGAATCTCATAACACATAGCCGAAAATGGCAAGAGTTGGAGTTACAAATATGGAATGTTGTATCCGGCGTATTACAGCGGGCGCAGCGCATGTTTTGCATGCTCCCGCTTCTGCTCTAGTACAAGTGCAACGCACGGTGGCGGGTTCTGCGATGGCTTTGTCACGCCCTCGATGCGGCTATATCTCCCACGTGTCGAGGCACGACTTAGAGGCATTACCGCATTGAAAGCAATGTCGCAAGTGAGGTAATCTTCACACAACCCATGTAATACATAAGGGACAGAGATACATAGCTGACTTACAATCGCCACTTCACACAATTACAAGAATAAAGCATTACATCATCCAGATACAATCAAGGTCCGACTACGGAACCAAAGTAAAAGAAGACTACCCCAAAAGCTACACAGATCCCCGATCGACCCCAACTGGGCTCCACTACTGATCAACTAGAACGAAACAACACAAAGGACAAGATCTTCATCGAGCTCCTCCTTGAGCTTGGTTGTGTCACCTGCTCGGTAACATCGGCACCTGCAAACTGGTTTTGGAAGTATCTGTGAGTCACGGGGACTCAGCAATCTCACACCCTCGCGATCAAGACTATTTAAGCTTATAGGAAGAGTAAAAGGTATGAGGCGGAGCTGCAGCAAGCGACTAGCATATTTGGTGGCTAACATACGCAAATGAGAGCGAGAAGAGAAGGAAAAAGCACGGTCGAGAAACTATGATCAAGAAGTGATCCTAAAACAACCTACGTCAAGCATAACTCCAACACCGTGTTCACTTCCCGAACTCCGCCGAGAAGAGACCATCACGGTAACACACGCGGTTGGTGCATTTTAATTAAGGTCAACTTCAGGTTTTCTACAACCAGACATTAACAAATTCCCATCTGCCCATAACCACGGGCACGGCTTTCGAAAGTTCAAATCCCTGCAGGGGTGTCCCAACTTAGCCCATCACAAGCTCTCACGGTTAATGAAGGATATTCCTTCTCCCAGGAAGACCCGATCAGGCTCGGAATCCCGGTTACAAGACATTTCGGCAATGGTAAAACAAGACCAGCAAAGCCACCCGAATGTGCCGACAAATCCCGATAGGAGCTGCACATATCTCGTTCTCAGGGCACACCTGATTGTCCAAACTTCCGGTAGGCCAGCCCAGAGTTGCCCCTGGTGGCCACCGACGGCTGACAAGTTGGACCAACACTCAGAGGAGCACTGGCCCGAGGGTTTAAATAAAGATTACCCTTGGGCAGGCCTACCAAAGGGAAAGAAAAGGCTAGGTGGCAAATGGTAAAACCAATGTTGGACCTTGCTGGAGGAGTTTTATTCAAGGCGAACTGGCAAGGGGTTCCCATTATAACCCTACCGCGTAAGGAACGCAAAATCCGGGAATGTAACACCGATATGACGGAAACTAGGGCGGCAAGAGTGGAACAAAACACCAGGCATAAGGCCGAGCCTTCCACCCTTTACCAAGTATATAGATGCATTAATTAGATAAGAGATATTGTGATATCCCAACAAGTACACATGTTCCAACAAGGAACAACATCTCCATGTTCCAACAAGGAACAGACTTCAATCTTCACCTGCAACTAACAACTCTATAAGAGGGGCTGAGCAAAGCGGTAACATAGCCAAACAACGGTTTGCTAGGATAAGGTGGGTTAGAGGCTTGGCTTAACAATATGGGAGGCATGATAAGCAAGTGGTAGGTATCGCAACATAGGCATAGCAATAGAGCGAGTAACTAGCAAGCAAAGATAGAAGTGATTTCAAGGGTATGGTCATCTTGCCTGAAATCCCGCAAGGAAGAAGAACGAGTCCATGAAGAAGACAAATGGACGTAGTCGAACGGGTCCTCACAAACGCGACGTTATCGGAACCAACCCGAAGAAACAACATCAGAAAGAAGCAAACAACATAGTAAACAACCAACACATAGCCAAGGCACGATGCACAATCAAGTATGATGCATGTCCGGTTTAATGAGGCTTGGCATGGCAAAGTGCACAAACAATCCTACAACTTAAGTGGAGCTCAATATGCAACGAGTTGCATATTAACGAAACACCACAACAAGTTATTTAGTTCGATCTCATTTATGTACCCAACAATATTAAATGTTGATTAACATGGCAAGGGGTGAAGTAAATGAAAACTACCTATCTAGGAAAGTTTAAATGAGGTTGGAACAACAAACAACAAGTCTGGAAAAATCCTCATATGCATATATTAGGTTTGGTACTGTTCTTCCCTAAACCAAATTTTATAGTTGTTAAACATGCAAGATGAGTGCACCATGTTAAACTAGGCATTTTTCCACCCCATTTACATATAAAGTTTATTAAATTTGGAGTTACGGTTATTTAGTTATGAGTTAAGTCATTTTAGCATGGCATAGGAGCAAATTTAAACAAACATCATTTTAAACATTTTGAACATGGGTGAAATTTGGAAATTATGAAACTAGATGTAATTCTAAGCATGTTTCATATATTAAGTATTTACATGTGATGCAGGGTTTGAGAGTTACAATATACATGGAGCTTAAGGGTTATTCTGTAAAACTGCCAACTTTGAAATAAATAGGAAATTCGTCCTGTGGAAAAAAACATGAAACGGGCCAAAACAGCTAGCCTAGCCCAAATGGAGGGGAAAAAAGAAGGGGCGCAAGGCAACCCACCATGGGCCAAGGCCCGCTGGATCTGGCCAAGAGGAGCTGGGTCTGGTGCGCGAGATAGGCCCAGGCGCGGTCAGCGAGCGGTTAACAGGCGTGGCATGGGCTCGAACGTCTCGATACAGAGGCGCCGTCCTCCTCTGCTCAATAGGAAGCATGCACGGCGGCGTCGAGGACTCCGGCGAGCGCGGGGAACAAATGGATGGGCGCGGGAAGGCGCCTTGAAGAAAAAGACAAAGAAAGAAATCAGAGGGGAAACATGGACGGGAAGAAGGGAGAGACGATAGGGAGATGGCAGGGACACGACAGCCTAAGGCGAACCTGCGGTCGCCGGCGAGAGTAGGTAGCGCTGGGAACGGTGGGGATGCTGCAGGTAGTGGTCGTCGAGCTCGGTAGGGGCGGCGCCCATGGCCACCTGGTGTTCCTGTGGAAAGAGAGAAAAGAGGGAGATCTGAGACCGAAGGAAGAAAAGAGATGAACAGGGAAGGAGGGTAGAGAGGGGACGCGGGGTTCCGCTGGTAGCCGGCGACGGCTTGCTCCGGTGGCCTCGGTCATGGCCACGTCGGCCGGTGGGGTTGAGGAGAAGCTCGATAGGCTCCTCTCTTTCTGGAGCGAGAGGGTACATGCCCCAGGAGCGCGAGGCCCTTGGTCAGGAGGTGCCTGAGGCGCGGCGGATGAGCGCTGCTCGCGAGGTGGATCGACGGACAGATCGGGAGAGAAGCGGGCTGCAGGTTGATTCGGTGGCGCTGAAAACAAGGGGAAGATGGCAGCAGATCCAAGGAGGGGGAAGGCTGTAGGTGGCGGCGGCTAGAGGGGACAACCTCCTATAATTTAGGGTTTGGTCTAAAAATAGACAAGGAGGTCTATATATAGCAAAAAAAAATCATTTTAGGGCGGTTAGGTCCCTCCGATTGTAATCGGACGGTCTGAGAAAAATAGGTTAGGAGACTCCAACGAGAAAATGATGATACTTTATAGATGTTTTGGGATGATCCAGATCCAACGTTGACGACTGTCCGGGTCGGGTTCGGGTAAGTTTGGGACACGCGCGAGGGGTAGATGCACTGACGAGAGAGCCTAGGTTAGGCCTGGCGGTAGGTAGTGGACTGTGCAGAAGGCTCATACTGAGAAAAGAGACAAGATAAAGGCCCGACGACTGTTTCCGGAGACCGAAAACGTCCGACGTGTGCCCGGCTATAATGCCGCTATAGTTTAACGGTTGGGCTATCAAACGAACTCCGAATGCGATGAAATTTGACAGGCGGTCTATCTACACTATAATAAGACCACACGCCAACTTTCAACCCAATCCGAGAACATTTTCCGGCCACTTATAAAATACTATTTCGGACATGCTGCGGGCGTGTGCAAGTGTGTCTGGGCTCAGAACAGGCAACGGATGGAACTGGGAGACCCGGACTAATGCAAGTTTCGAAAACATGATGATGCAATGCGGATGATGACATGGCAAGATGCAACACGAAAGCAAATGACATGGCAACGATAGCGAATAACTAGAGGACACTTGGCACATCGGTCTCGGGGCGTCACAGGCTTCCTCAGCTCGCGCTCCGGTCGCCATAGTTCCTCTTGGTCCAGGGGTGGCTTGTTCGGGTCCTTCTGCCACGACACCTGTCGGTGTCAAAACTGGCGGATCTCGGGTAGGTGGTCCCGAACTGTGCGTCAAGGCCGGATGGTAACAGGAGGCAGGGAACACTTTGTTTTACCCAGTTTTGGGCCCTCTCGATGAAGGTAATACCCTACTCCTTCTTGATTAATATTGATGATATGGGTAGTACAAGAGTAGATCTACCACGAGATCAAGGAGGCTAAATCCTAGAAGCTAGCCTATGGTATGATTGTTATGTATGGAGTTGATTGCCTACGGACTACAACCCTCCGGTTTATATAGACACCGGATAGGGTTAGGGTTACATAAAGTCGGTTACAATGGTAGGAGATCTTGAATATCCGCATTGCCAAGCTTGCCTTCCACGCCAAGGAAAGTCCTATCCGGACACGGGACGAAGTCTTCAATCTTGTATCTTCATAATCCAGGAGTCCAGCTACCCGAACACCCCCTAATCCAGGACTCCCTCGGTAGCCCCTGAACCAGGCTTCAATGACGACGAGTCCGGCGCGCAAATTGTCTTAGGCATTGCAAGGCGGGTTCCTCCTCCATGTCCTTCATAGAATATTGTAAACACCAATAATAGTGTCCGGCTTTGCAAAATAAGTTTCCACATATTGCCATAGAGAGAATAATATTGACACAAATCAAATCTGCCGACGTATTCCGCAGTGCGTCATCACACTACGGCCAAGTCCTTTACTTGAATCGTTTTCACCTTTCCACCTCAGCATGTTTTGCGAGGCGGTTTCCATGGCACGTCTTGTCAAAGCAGAGATCGTGTGCCCCCCCCTTACGGGATTCTCATCAATACGGACGTGGGTAACCCAATCGTGCCCGTTAGCATGTTTTCTCGATTAAAGGCGAGTCCCAAACGGTTACGGGGAGGGCTCCTGGTATTCAACCTCTTATAAAGAGACCAAGGCCTTACTCCTTTTTCCAATCTCAAAACGAGTTCACCCGTCGCCTCGAGTTCCAACACCCTAGGCTCCAGATTCTAGGCGCTTCGGACCTTCGACAATGTCCGGTTCCGACCTTCAAGGCCGATGGATGCCCTCCTCCGTCACAGAGGAGGACGTGCTAAAGTTGAGAGAGGCTAAGTTCTTGACCGCCGAAATTCCGCACAGGTTGCCTGCTCAAGGGCAGGCTATTCCCAGTCCCCGGCCCGGTGAGAGCGTAGTGTTCATGTCTCACTTCCTTCGGGGGTTAGGCTTCCCGATGGATCCCTTCGTGAGGGGGCTGCTATTTTATTACGGGCTGGAATTTCATGACTTAGCTCCGGAGTCCATCCTCCACATTTCCTCATTCAGCGTTGTGTGCGAAGCGTTCCTCCGTGTTACTCCTCACTTTGGATTATGGCTCAAGACTTTTGGATTGGAGCCGAAGATGATCGAGGGACGGCACACAGAGTGCGGAGGCGCTGTCATAAGTAAGAATGCTGATGCTCCATGGCCCGAGGGCTCCTTTCAAGAAGAGCTCAGCTTGTGGCAACGAGAATGGTTCTATATCACCGCTCCCAGGAGCGCCAAGTGGGTGGCGCCTCCTGCCTTTCGCTTGGTTCCCCCATCATGGCTAGCGTCATGGGTCAACAAAGGATTAGATTGGGGTTTGCCCAAAGACGTGCCCCTGTTACAGGGCCGAATTAAGGATCTCTTGGAAGGAGACCTCAGTTTGGTCAAGGTGACGCAGGTCATGCTGATTCGCCGAATATTGCCCGGCAAACGTCGCCCCCTTCGCCTATGGGAGTTTAATGCAGAGGGACCGCGAGCTCTCCAGAATTTTATGGGCGCAACACCTGCGGAGATGTATAGAATGTTCTTCGGATCACAAGAGATGTGTCCGGATTTAACCAAGGACGCGGGCCTAAGCTGCAATCGCCTGGATAATCAAGTAAGAAACCCTGTGCCTGGACCTTCTATCCGTATAATTGTCATAAACTTGCCCCTAAAAGAGCCGTCCTTTTAAACAGGAGTGGATAGCGAAGGCAAAGCTGATCAGGTGTCCGGCTCCCCTTCCTGAAACCAGGCCGGATCCCGTGCTGGTCAGGATGCTGGAGATAATGCCTTTGGAGGGGGAGGACAAGGAAGCTATGGCCTCCTCGAAGGAGGCTGCTCCGAAGGGAGGAACCTACAATTCCTCTCCTAAGGGGAAGAAGAGAGCCGCCTCTGACGACCCGGAAATCATGGCCTCAAAACGGGGGAGAAAATCCTCGTCAGAGGGTCCGACGCCAGGGAGTTCCTTGGCCGGACTACGCCCTCAAGGGGATCAGCCCTCTAGCGAGCCGTAAGTGAAGAAAAGATTTTCCTTTTGAGGGATGAGAGAAATCCTTGATTTTATATCTGAGAATATTAACTGAAATTTTACCTTGTAGCTCGGACCTCAGCCCTTCGCAGCAGAGCTCGTCTTCGGGGGATCTTCTTCCGGAGATGATGGAGAGCAGAACGCCTCCCCCTGCCGTGCCGCCCAGCGAGGCGGGCGACCTTGAGGTATCGTCGCGAAGGGTTTCTCCGAATCCGGCAGGGGCGGAAGATAGCTATGTGGCCCCCTGAGGTTCTCCGCGTCCGGCCTTCGAAAGAGGTCATAGGGCAAGTTCGGCACCGTCTGGTGCTCGGCCGGAGGAACTAAAGATTCTGCTGGGGCGAGCTTCTATCTCAGAAGAGCACCGTGCATTGATGGGCACGGTGATTGAAAGGATTTCATCCATAGAAAGCGGATTGCATGAGGCCGTCAAAAGTTTACTGACGGGTTTTGAGGTACGTTAGATAATGTACACTTTTGTCAGTTGTGCATAAGTAAGATGTGCCCTATGTAGATAGTAGCCCCTGAGACTCTGCGCGTTGTCAAGAAATGACGGCTCGCAGAGGATCATAATCCCAGGTCTAAGATGTCGCCTTTGAATGTAGGTGGCGAGGTGTCCGAAATCACGCCGAACTGATGATGTGGCCGAACTAAAGCGGCAACTGGACGTGGCAGATGCCGACATCGTGCTTTTCAACAAGCGGCTTGATGAGGCTCAAGGTATGTAATTCTTCGGGCGGCATCAGGTAAGAGGAGCTTCATGCCAGTGTCTTACAATGTGTGTGCTTGACGCAGATGGTACGGCCGCCGTGGATAATCTTAGGGCAGAACTTGCCCGAGCTAAGGAGCAAGCCAGAAAAAGCGATGCGGCTGCCGAGAAGGCCCTTGAAGAGCTGAGAGCCGAACAGGCTGCTCACTGCCGAAGCAAAGAAGAGATGGCCGAGATGGCCTAGAAGTTAAAGAGCGCTGCAGACCGTTGCAAACTTCTTGAGAAAGAAGACCAGGCGAGACAGACGGACTTAGAGAAGGCCGTTGCCGATGCCAAGGACGCTCGCTCTGCGATGAGAGCTGCGAAAGAGGAGCTGCGTCAGGCCGAACAGATTGCGGCTGGAAAGCCCTTTATGCTGCGGAGGAAGTTTTGTGATCCAAAGTTTGCTCCGTTGGACCGGATGTGGAGTGTGGAGGACACCTATCTGGACTTGGCAACGAGTAACGCTGATGCGACCGAACACTTTCGAGATCAGAAAGATTGCGAAGTGGAAAAGCTTTTCTGGTCGCAGTTTCATAATCCAGAGCGTCCACTGGCAGTGGATGATCGTTTGGATCAATGGGCCGAACTAAATAGGTTGTCCGGACTCGCCATGAAGTACGTCATGGATCATCTGTGGCCGGGGAGATCGGAGCCGAAGAGTTATTTCCGCTTGGTGCAGCAATTCCTTGACGCGGTGCCGCGTATTAATGCAATGAAGAGGTCAGCATGCATATAGGGCGCAAGGATGGCTCTTGCCCGTGTCAAGACATACTAGGCAGAGATGGAGACCACCGTTGTTGCGTCTCGAGATTCGGACAAAAGCCGAGTATCTTCTGAGCACTATTTTCAGGAAGTCCTTGAAGGCGCTCGTGTAATAGAGACGCAGTGCTCGAAAGATGCTATGTTATGATAGCATATGTAGTTGAAAGGTAGTATTTTGATAAACTGTAGTGGCCTTTTTTATACTTGTGCCTCCAAGTATTGGGAACCCCTCATGTGCGGCCGTTTTAAGATATATATATATATATATATAGAGAGAGAGAGAGAGTCTGAAAGATGGCAGTCGTTGGCTTCAGCCCCCACGCGCATAGTGCGGGGGTGCTCGCAGAAGACGCATTTTCACACTTAACCCAACGTCTTGGTCCTACAAAGGAGGTGATAGCGCAGCGGGCCAGGCAACCGGACTATAATGCTTTAACAGTTTCACTTAGCCATAGGAGTTTGACAATGAGACTCTTTAGGTAGCTCCTTGGTGGCAACTGCGCTCGTCCGAGTTCGGGGCGCGTATGTGCCTGACCGGGAAGCGGCCCTTCGTTAAAGCGGAGGAATCTGATAGATTCCGATAGGTCATCGAGTGGCTGACCAGTCTCACACTACATCATGACAGTCAGTTTTCGGCTTTCTCTCTGCTGAGGTGCTCGCCCTGGCCGAACCAGGGGCACAATCGCAGTAGTTCTCCTGGTGCTACCTTAGCTGATAGAGCGGAACATAAGGTAGCCGAACTCAGGGCCGGGCAACCCAACATTTGACCAAAGACATGATTCGGAGCTGATGCATATAATGCCAAAACTCGCGACGCTGAACACTCCCTAAGGTGTTCGGTCTTTTATGAGTGCGGGCGAAACAACACTCTTTATTAAAAAAGCCCCTAGTGTCCAGGTACGTGCAAAAATTCGGACGTGGCCACATGCCAAGACGCCAGCCTCCTCCTTGGTTATATTAGAAAGAAAAAACCAAGGGATGTGTAGCAACAAGAGACAGTAAAAAAGGTTTACGCAGGGTCTTAATCTAAAAAGAATCCTTTAGGACGGGTCCCGACTGCACGTCTGCGCCTGTGTCTCCGTTGTGCCGTATCCTGGACGGGCGCCGCACGACGTTCATCTGTAAAAGAGAGGAACTGAGTTGAAAACGGGTCGTGCCGACAAAGTTTAGAATAAGCAAAGTATAAAGTAAGATATATGAGATTGAGCTTTATTGTCTCTTATTGTATATGCGTGGAGCCCCTAGTGCGGGGGTATATGGCTTCTAGGCCTGCATCAATGATGATTTTGCACCGAACTCGTCTATCCGCGTTCGTGGTCTTGAATGACCTATTTTGAAGTTTATTGGTCGGTGAGGCCATTTTGTTGTGGGGTTGTCGAAGTGGCCGCACAGTCCTCCGCTTGGGGAGGCGCACTTTAGTGCTTCCCCTTCAAAGAGATGATGCCTCGTGGACCAGGCATCTTGAGCGTAAGAGATGCATAATGCGGTATTGCGTTAAAGCGAGCGAAAGCTTCGGGTCCCAGTAGTGCTTGATAGCGACTTGAGAACGGGGCGATATGGAAGGTCAGCTTTTCGCGGCGGAGGTTCTCGGCAGAGCCGAATGTGACTGTGAGCCGGAGAAAACCCGTACAATGGGTGTACGGACCAGGTATTACCCCTTGAAAGGAGGTTTTGCTGCGGTGGATTCTTGCTGGGTTTATCCCCATGTGCTAGATTGTATCCTGATATATCAGGTTTAGTCCACTGCCGCCGTCCATAAGGACATTTGAAACCTGGAGTCCGCCAATTATTGGATCGAGTATCAAGGCAGTCCAGCCTACATTCTTGATATTCTTAGAATAATCTAGCTGATCAAAGATGATCGGTTTTGACAACCAGTGGCAGGACCCTTTGGGGATGGGCCGTGTGGTGCATACCTTTACGGGCGCTGCACATTTTGTTATGTGAAGTGAGTTCACTGTTTTTACTTCTTGTGGGAAGTTCTTTTGTTTCCTGGTGCTCTGCTTTTGGGGTTCGTCCTCGTCTCCGCTTGGTGTGTCGAGCCCCTTGTGTTCGGCATTGAGTCTGCCGGATTGTTTGAAAATCCAACAGTCTTTGTGGGTATGGTTAGCAGGCTTCCCGGGAGTACTGTGTATCTGACATATCCTGTCCAGGATTTTATTTAGGTTGGATGGATCGTCCCTGTTATCCTTGGGGGGCGATTTCTCCAGATTTTGTCATGAGCCTTTGAATCCGGCATTGACAGCCGTGCTCTTCGGACTTTTGTCCTTAGTCCAGCGACGGTCCTTGTTGTGTCGCGGTTTTCCGTTTCCATCCCTGGTTTCGGATGTACTTGGGTTGCTGGGGTTGCACCTTGCCAACCAGCTATCCTCCCCTGCACAAAAGCGGGTCATGAGGCTTGTTAGTGCGGCCATTGTTCTTGGTTTTTCTTGGCCAAGGTGCCTGGCGAGCCATTCGTCTCGGACATTATGCCTGAAAGCTGCTAAGGCTTCGGCGTCCGGACAGTCGACTATCTGATTCTTTTTAGTGAGGAATCTATTCCAAAACTGCCGAGCTGATTCTCCGGGTTGTTGAGTTATGTGACTAAGATCGTCTGCATCCGGGGGACGGACATAGGTCCCTTGAAAGTTTGCTCGAAAAGCATCCTCAAGCTCTTCCCAACTTCCAATTGTGTTTTCTGGAAGGCTTTTAAGCCAATGCCGGGCTGGCCCTTTAAGCTTAAGGGGTAGATATTTTATGGCGTGGAGATCATCTCCTCTAGCCATGTGTATGTGGAGGATATAATCCTCGATCCAGACTCCAGGGTCTGTTGTTCCATCATATGCCTCTATGTTTATGGGTTTGAATCCCTCTGGGAATTCATAGTCCAGGACCTCATCGGTGAAACATAGGGGGTGTGCAGCGCCCCTGTATTTGGGTGTGCCGTATTCTGACGATGGCTTCATAGTATTGCTTACGAGAGATTGCTTTCTTGGCCCATAAATGGACCTGACTGGGCCATGATGCGAATCCTTAAGTGGGTCGCATGCCGATTTAGGTGCGGTGTCGCTTGCCGCTTTATGGGGTCGTCTATCCGACCGTGTGGCTTTTTCATTTTTTGAATGCGAGGGCTCTAGGGCCTCTTCGTCGAATTCAGGTAGTAGCTTTCTTTTCGGATAGCTTTTAGTGCGGCGACTGTCGCCGTACTTATCTGTGGTATTGATTACTTTGCTCCATCTAATGCGGAGTGCATCTTCCGCTGTTTTTAGCTTTCGCTTCTGCTTTTTTAGGCTGCGTGCAGTTGCAACGAGCCTCTCGTGGAGATTCTCTTGCTCCATAGGTTTATTCGGCGTGAGGTCGTCTGGAATGCCGTTTTCACCGGAGGAGGGATGTTCGGTTTTTCTATCCATGTTTCCTTGTTCGGACAGTTGCTCTAAGGCCTACTTGTCGTCTACCGGCTCGTCCTGCTCTATGGCCTGGTTTTTGTCGAGGCGGGGCTTGGGTCGGCATTTACGCCGACGCTTTGATTGATTTTCGGGGGGTCGATCTCCCGTCCCATCCCCTTTTTGCTCGTTGTCGCTTCCTTTAGGGGTATCCACCATGTACACATCGTGAGATGAGGTGGCTGTCCAATGCCCTATGGGCGTTAGTTCGTCGGTATCTCCTGATAAAGAGAGAGACTTTAGAGAATTCAGGATGTCGCCGAAGGGCGAGTGCTGAAAGATGTCCGCGGCGGTGAACTCCATTATTGGTGCCCAATCGGGTTCGATCGGCAGGGACGCGAGGGGTTCGGAGTTCGGAGAGGAATCCGGCTCCTTGGAGTCACGGGCCGTGCAGAGTGCGGGGCTGGCGTTTGGCTCGATCGCCTTTGAGATTACAGCCCCCGAGGTGACGTCCGACCGCTCACCCTCGATTGGTGCAGTTGGCTCCGAATTAAGGGTCAGAGCCGGTGCGTTTGCGGCCTCCAGGGTACTATTCGGCGACAGAGCTAGATCATGCCCCACGAGATAGTGCGGCGCGCTTGGCTGTGGCTCGAATCCGTCGAAGATCAAATCTCCGCGGATGTCTGCCGTGTAGTTTAGGCTTCCAAACCTGACTTGATGGCGAGGGGCGTAGCTTTCGATCTGCTCCAGGTGGCCAAGTGAATTGGCCCGCAGCGCGAAGCCGCCGAAGACGAAGATCTGTCCGGGGAGAAAAATCTCACCCTGGACTGCATCGTTGTTGATGATCAAAGGAGCCATCGGGCCTAAAGGCTACGACACAGAGGAACTCTCAATGAAAGCACCAATGTCGGTGTCAAAACTGGCAGATCTCGGGTAGGGGGTCCCGAACTGTGCGTCAAGGCCGGATGGTAACAGGAGGCAGGGAACACTTTGTTTTACCCAGGTTCGGGCCCTCTCGATGGAGGTAATACCCTACTCCTGCTTGATTAATATTGATGATATGGGTAGTACAAGAGTAGATCTACCACGAGATCAAGGAGGCTAAACCCTAGAAGCTAGCCTACGGTATGATTGTTGTGTATGGAGTTGATTGCCTACGGACTACAACCCTCCGGTTTATATAGACACCGGATAGGGTTAGGGTTACATAAAGTCGGTTACAATGGTAGGAGATCTTGAATATCCACATCGCCAAGCTTGCCTTCCATGCCAAGGAAAGTCCTATCCGGACACGGGACGAAGTCTTCAATCTTGTATCTTCATAATCCAGGAGTCCGGCCGAAGGTATAGTCCGGCTACCCAAACGCCCCCTAATCCAGGACTCCCTCAACACCCATGACGACTGTTCCGGTGGGACCGGCAGCACATTCTTGTTTAGTGACCTCTCGGACAAGGGTGATTCCCCAGCCTTCATTGATGGCCCACCCAGCGACACTAGTGGGTACTATGTCTGGAGGATTGGCTTCGCCCCTTCGACGTAGTAACCGCCACCCAGTCTCGGCGGATGGTTCTTCTCCGACAGATGAGCATGCACTGGCAAAGGAATGCCCCGCTAGGCCTCGAGGAATTTGGACTCCACGCTAGGTACCTCTTCCGTTAAATCATTTCTTTCTTTTCCAGATACTCGCATTTATAACAGCTTAAATAACGTGGGGGTCTCTATGGGAAAGAATGGTAATGATATTAATCTGTCGATTGGGGTACTTAAACATATGGAGATCGACCGTTTAAAGGTTTCTCCGAAGTGTAATACCACCATTCCTGACCCAGAAACCGAGGACGATGATGAAGCGGATGCCAAATATGGTGGTCTGCTAATCTCCCACTTGGTTGGTGAGGTTACTGAGGTTGTATTGGATGACACAAGACTTGGGTCCATGTTATGTGGCTTCACAGCGTCTTCGCGGAAATTTAAATCACATGCCTCTAAAAAAACAAAAACCGCCCAAGAAGGCGAAGAGTTCCACACCAATCTGAGTTTCCATATGAGAGGCATGTTTTGGAATAGCAGAGGTCTCTCAGACTTGGCTAAAAATAAACACATCAGTGATTGTGTACGGGAACATGGTTTGGATTTTGTGGCAATTCCCTAGGCTGGTAAGTGTGACTTTCACCCGCATGTCCTCGATCACCTATCAGGTGGTTTCGACTACACATGGCATGGTCTACCCGCTCGTGGAAGCTCTGGGGGAATCCTTCTTGGGATACTGAAAACAGTCATGGACTTGTTAGCTTTTTCGATCAATGAATTTCATATAAAATTTCACCTAAGAAACAGAGCTAATAATTTTACATGGACTCTTCTCGCTGTCTATGGGGCTGCCCAAGATGAGCATAAGTCCGCTTTCCTTCGGGAATTGGTAAATCTGGCTAAGGATAACCCGCATCCAATGCTTATTGGAGGGGACTTTAATATCCTTAGGTATCAGGAAGAGAAAAATAATTATTGTTTTGACACTCAATGGCCTTTCCTATTCAATGTTGTGATAGACAGTTTGGATCTTCGAGGGGCCAGTATGTCGGGATGGCAGTTCACTTGGGCTAATAACCGACATGTGCCAACATACGAGAAGCTTGATAGGGTACTCATGGATACCGAATGGGAACTAAACTTTCCTCTGGTAACCGTGCGAGCCCTAGAGCGTATTGAGGCTTTATCAGATCATGCGCCCATCATTCTGGATTCTAATTCTACGAACCTAGCTACCCGACGCCCTTTGAAATTTGAATTGGGATGGATGCATAGGGATGGATTTGTAGACATGATCAAGAATATTCGAGAGAGGCCCGCTGTTGGTCGTACACCTATTCAGAGATGGAACTTTAAAATAAGGGCCATGAGGCAACACCTCTCTGGATGGGCAAAACATACCAACGGGATTTATAAAAAAAGAAAAACAATGACTCTCTACCATTATTGATGACCTCAACAAAATTGCAGAGACGCGCATCTTACATCAACAAGAGATTCAATTAAAAAATCAATCTAATGAGAAGATTGCCCGTCTTTTGCGAGAAGAGGAGATCAAATACTACCAGAGATCCAAAGCCGATTTCATTTTGATGGGTGATAGTAATACAAGATACATCCAATTGGTCGCTAATGGGCGGCATAGGAAGAAATGTATTTATAGTCTCCAACAAGATGAGGGGCGGATCGAAGGTCAAGAGGAGCTCAAAAAGTATATCATCAACTACTACAAATCTCTGTTCGGAGCGCTGGTTGAAGGGAATTTCACCCTTGACGAGACCCGAACAGATGGCATTCCACAAGTCACGACAGAAGAAAATGATATCCCGATGGCACCATTCTAGGAAGAGGAGGTGAGAGCTGCAGTGTTCCAAATGGAACATAACAAAGCTCCAAGCCCAGATGGTTTCCCCGCAGAATTCTATCAGAATTTTTGGGATATCATCAAGGCTGACCTTATGGAGTTGTTCAATTGTCTTCATGCCGACCGACTTGAGCTATTTAGGCTTAATTTTGGTGAGATTGTCTTGTTTCCAAAGATTAAGGAGGCTGAACGGATCTAGTAGTTCAAAGCCATATGCCTCCTTAATGTCAGGTTCAAGATTTTCACCAAAGTGACTTTGAAACGGCTTAACTCGGTAGCTAACCATGTTATCCGACCATCTCAAACAGCTTTCATGCAAGAAAGGAATATACTTGATGGCATAGTAATCCTGCATGAGACCGTCCATGAGATGCATCAAAAAACCTAACTGGAGTTCAAAATTGACTTTGAAAAAGCCTATGACAAGGTCAAATGGTCTTTCCTCCAACAAGCCCTAAGGATGAAAGGTTTCTCTAAAAAATGGTGCCAGTGGACCCAAAATTTTGTAACTAGAGGTAGCGTGGCCATCAAAGTCAATGATGATGTAGGTCATTACTTCCAGACAAAAAAAGGACTATGGCAGGGTGCCCCGTGTCCCCAATGTTATTTAACATTGTGGCTGACATGTTGGCTATTCTGATTGAGCGCGCCAAGTAGGACAGGAAAATTGCTGGGGTAGTGCCACACCTTGTGGATGGTGGCCTCTCTATTCTGCAATATGCTGATGACACAATACTTTTTATGGAACATGACCTAGATAAGGCTCGAAACATGAAACTCCTGTTGTCAGCGTTTGAGCAAATGTCAGGTCTTAAAATTAACTTCCATAAAAGCGAAGTGTTCTGCTTTGGAGAAGCCGTCGAGGTAGCGGCCTATTACACGGACCTGTTTGGTTGCACACTTGGCCAATTCCCGATCAAATATCTGGGAATACTGATTCATTATCGACGTCTCGCCATTACGGAGTGGAAGCATGTAGAGGAGCGGCTAGAGAAACGGTTGAGCAATTTGAAAGGCAAGTTGCTCCCAGTTGGAGGATGACTGGTTTTGATAAACTCTGTCCTCACAAATATGGTTCTCTATATGCTTTCTTTCTTCCAACTCCCAAAAGGGGTCTTGCAAAGATTGGACTATTTTAGGTCCAGATTCTGTTGGCAAGGAGATTGTGAAAAGAAAAAATACCGGCTGGCCAAATGGAGTGTGGTTTGTAGGCCGAAAGACCAAGGTGGCCTTGGAATTCATGACCTGCAGGTCAAGAATGAGGCCCTACTTAGTAAATGGTTGTTCGAACTTCTTACTGAGGATGGTGTTTGGCAAACCATGTTGCTCAACAAGTATCTAGGCCAAAAGGCGGTGTCTCGGGCATATTGGAAACCTGGCGACTCACACTTTGGGGCTGGCCTAATGGCGGCAAAGAAACAATTCTTTCACTTTGGGTCTTTCACAATAAAGGACGGGTCGGAGATTCATTTCCGGGAAGACATCTGGCTAGGCAATGCAAGTCTCTGAGAACAATATCCAGCCTTATACAACATTGCTCGCGATAAGAACAATACTATTGCGTAGGTGCTCAGCTCATCCCCGTCAAATATTTCGTTCAGGCGGGATTTGGTTGGCGTCTGACTTATGTCATGGAATAATATCTTATCCCGTCTGGATCTGATTAACTTGACACAAGGCCGTGATGTGTTTCGCTGGAACCTTACTACATCGGGGTCTTTCACGGTAGACTATGTATCATGCGCTCACGCATTCTGAGGTACCGGAGAGCAATAACAAGAAAATCTAGAAGGCAAAGATTCCACTAAAAGTTAAAATATTCATGTGGTATCTTCGTAGAGGTGTTGTGCTAACCAAAGACAACCTTGCACGACGCAACTGGCCAGGAAGTAAGAAGTGTTGTTTTTGTACTCATGACGAGACAATCAAACACCTCTTTTTTCAATGCAAGTTTGTGTGTTTGTGGTCAGTCATCCAAAAAGTGTCAAATTTTTATCCGCCCACAAGTGTTGCCAATATTTTTGGTCATTGGTTGGACGGTATTTCAAATAGGTTCAAAAAGCTAATCTGGGTGGGAGCGTACGCCTTACTATGGTCGCTTTGGCTATGTAGAAATGATTTGGTTTCTAATGACAAAAATGCTTCTCCTCTGCGGGTTATTTTCCGTTGTACGCGCTCGCTTCGTATGTGGTCTATGCTACAACATGCGGAGTACCGACCGCTATTCAAGGCGGTGTGTACGCGATTGGAGCAGGTGGTTACGGAAATTTTTACCCAACATGGGTGGCAGCATAATCTCCGCGTCGGACCACCAACCGTTTCGACATAGGCATAGTGTCGGTCTATAGGACTCTACTGTTGCCTAATTGACATTTTTTTCTTGTCAGATTTTTTTATGTTTGGCTGTGTGCATCCTAGTTATGCAGAGGCCGGATGATACTCTAAATGCTTTGTATCACTTGATGCTACATTTTGAGATAATAAAAGCGCCCTTTATCGAAAAATGTCATCATCGCCTTATGGAAAATGTAGATCACAAAACAGGGTAGCTTTGTATAGGACAATCATCTTACATAAACAATGTGAAGCTTAATTTTGTAGTTGTAAATAGTACCAGGGCCTTACCAAAGCAAACAATCTGTATTGCATTAACATGGGTTCATGCCTAATTAGGTTTAAGGAGGTACTTGCATTATCGCCCTGAACCCAGAGTTAGCATAGATTTTATACCTACATCTACATATAATGGCAGGCTGGCAACAATAGGGCGCTTTAACTGGATAAATACATCAAATGATACATAACTAAAATCAACCTCATCTCTTTGAATCTCATATGATTAGAGGAAATGCCAAAAGGGATGAACCTAAAGTTAGCATAGAATTTATAAATACATGTAATTGTAGGAGTAGGGTGCTATGCTATTGGTGGTTTCCTTTTTATATATATCCCCACTGGTAAGCTGACATAAGAAAAGGAGAAGATAAGAAGGGTACAATAGTTACGAAGATATAACATTTATTAAACAATGTGTCAGGCTCACTGGAAAAAACTCATTGAGTTTTTGTAGGAGTAATACAAAGAAAATCTAAAATTGAAAATATACACTAAAAGAGTGGTCGAGATCAATTTTCCGCATAACACAGCAAATGCAATTTCATAAGAGGCAGCAAAACCATGTAATGCAAATAGGCTGTGTTTTTTTGGGATGTATAGAACAAAACTATTTTGTCCTTGTTGATTTGGTCATACAAAACAATCACTGTGGTTCATCAGTGACACCAGAGCATGAAAAGTATTACTGATTAGTAGCACAGGTAAGAGGTGGGTGCAAGCTACCTCTAAAGATCCATTACCAGTTAAGTTACTACTAAATCAATTATACAACTGCAACACTCATCAAGAACAGCTTCCATCCCAATGCCCATCATAAAATAAACAAAATCTCTGAAAGGATTTGATATACAATCAACCTCTTAATGGGTAAGATACCATCATTTACTTTAGTGAAATAATGTTCAACATTTCACACTGAATTATAAGATAACATATTGTGCCAGAGATGAAAAAGACACATTTAGACAATGGAGAGATTGTGAATGAAACATTAAACATTCATGATTATAGAAAGTATGGTCTTTTATGATAATTATAATGTACTTGCCCGAAGTTTCCATATATCTTCTATCCTTTACATCCTAGCCTGTGTTGACCAATCTAGTCAGTAGTTCTTTCAAAAGCTAGGAATATGTAAGTAGCTTATTAGTATGTTTCTTGTTGATGTAGTGGTCGTGCTCGCTGCAGCAGGCATCAAGGCCGTCGCAGGGCTCCTCCCCTCCGTAGCCACTCTAAAGCTAGAAATCATCACATAACCAATTCCCCGGATCAGGACAATTCATCTATTTCCAAATATATTGTATTTTGGAAGATAAATAGGTTTCACGTAGTCCTTGACTTATCATAACCTTCCAACTGAATGCATCATTACTTAGTCAGGTACAGGATAGTACATCACAGACCATCAACATTTTACAATGAGGAGCCGGTAAATGCAGGACAACACAAACTATGAACGTTGTACAACGAGATTGTGCATGAATGGATTCACATATTAGAAATCACAAAAACACATAGGATTTAAAATGATTTCGCCGATTGTTTAGTGTTTGATTTTAGAACATGCCACCTGAGATAAAACAACAGTACCCTAGTGCAGGCACCTCCTAGACATCATCCAATCACACTTGCTAGCAGTCATGCACTCGTGTAACCAACATGTATATCTATAGATGTTCTCCATTTGTCACATCCTGTTATAGTAAATGTCCTAAAGCTGAACATATTTGAAGCCTGTACAACCATTTGAGTGATCAGTTCTCATGTGAATGCCTAATCATGATCTTAAAATTATTATAGTTTAGTTTGATTATAATTTATATACCTAAGCAGGCCAATTATGCAAGGGCAACAACGGATGGTTCAAAACTTCAGGTGGTGCTTACTATATCATCGATATAGCGTTGCATCTTGTTAGAATCAACAAATAAATGGATATGCTAGCAAGTAGCATTCCCAGGGAGAAAAAAACAATCCCTTACTAAATTATGCTTATACAGCTAGCCATTATATGTATATATAACCTTTACTAAATATATGTATTTACTTAGTTTTTTTAGCCATCATGCTCAAAGGTTCTAAACATGTCTTATATATCAATTAGACCTGCAATTAGACAACAAACCGAAGCAAGCAAGCAAACAAACTAAAACTAAAACTAAAATATTGGCATGAGCTCAGAAAAATGGATTAGAACCTTGAGAGAGAGAGAGAGAGAAATCTGAGAGCATGATCGAGCGCATCCAGGTACTCCTTCCACTTGCTCCTGCCTAATCAAAACATGGGATTTGATCTTTGATTAGTTCTACGGATAAGACCGGACTTTACAAGTAACCAGAAACTGAAAGAATCGACCATTGAGTCGTTGCCTGGAGCCAGGACAGAAATCAGTACCTGTAGTTGAAGGAAATATGCCCTAGAGTCAATAATAAAGTTGTTATTTATATTTCCTTATATCATGAAAAATGTTTATTATTCATGCTAGAATTGTATTAACCAGAAACTTAGTACATGTGTGAATACATAGACAAATAGAGTGCCCCTATTATGCCTCTACTTGACTAGCTCGTTAATCAAAGATGGTTAAGTTTCCTAACCATAGACATGTGTTGTCATTTGATGAACGGGATCACATCATTAGAGAATGATGTGATGGACAAGACCCATCCTTTAGCTTAGCATAATGATCGTTTAGTTTTATTGCTATTGCTTTCTTCATGACTTATACATGTTCCTCTGACTATGAGATTATGCAACTCCCGAATACCGGAGGAACACCTTGTGTGCTATCAAATGTCACAACATAACTGGGTGATTATAAAGATGCTCTACAGGTGTCTCTGATGGTGTTTGTGGAATTGGCATAGATCAAGATTAGGATTTGTCACTTCGTGTATCGGAGAGGTATCTCTGGGCCCTCTCGGTAATGCACATCACTATGAGCCTTGCAAGCAATGTGACTAATGAGTTAGTTAGGGGATGATGCATTACGGAACGAGTAAAGTGACTTGCCGGTAACGAGATTGAACTAGGTATGATGATACCGACGATCGAATCTTGGGCAAGTAACATACCGATGACAAAGGGAATGGTGTGTGTTGTTATGCGGTTTGACCAATAAAGATCTTCATAGAATATGTAGGAGCCAATATGAGCATCCAGGTTCTGCTATTGGTTATTGACTGGAGATGTGTGTAGGTCATGTCTACATAGTTCTCGAACCCGTAGGGTCCGCACGCTTAACGTTCGATGACGATTTGTATTATGAGTTATGATATTTGATGACCGAAGTTTGTTCAGAGTCCCGGATGAGATCACGGACATGACGAGGAGTCTTGAAATGGTTGAAAGTTAAAGATTCATATATTGGAAGGTTGAATTGGGAAATCGGAATGGTTCCGAGTGGTTCAGGCATTTTTCTGGAGTATCGGGAGGTTACCGGAACCCTCGGGGAGAAGTATTGGGCCTATTGGGCCTTATTGGAGGAGAGGAGAAAGGCCACGTGAGGGGGGCACCCCCTTGCCCAAACTGAATTGGACTAGGAGAGGGGGGCGGGCCCTCTCTTTCCTTCTCCCTCTCCGTTGGAAGGAAGGAGGGGGGCCGAATCCTACTTGGACTAGGAGTCCAAGTAGGACTCCCCCCTTATGGCACGCCCCATTAGGCCGGCCACCTCCTCCCACCCTTTATATACGGAGGCGGGGGGGACCCCCACCGCACAACAAACATCTCTTAGCCGTGTGCGGTGCCCCCCTCCATAGTTTAGCACCTCGGTTGTAACACCCTCGATGCGACTATATCTCCCACGTGTCGAGGCACGACTTAGAGGCATAATCGCATTGAAGGCATATGTCGCAAATTAGGCAATCTTCACAACATCCCATGTAATATAAATCATAAAGGGGAGATAACATTGTTGGCTTACACTCGCCACGTCAATCAAGTACGTAAATAACATTACATCATCCAAACACTCATGGCCCGACTACGGCGCCAAAATAAAAGATAACCCAACATGCGACACGGTCCCGATCAACCCCAACTGGGCACCACTACTGATCATCAGGAAAGGAAACATAGTAACATTGAGAGTCCTCGTCGAACTCCCACTTGAGCCCAAGCGCGTCTCCTGGAGCGGAATCATCAGGCCCTGCATCTGGTGTAATAGTAATCTGTGAGCCACAGGGACTCAGCAACCTCGCACCCTCGCGATCAAGACTATTTAAGCTTATAGGTAAGGCAAGGTAAAATATGTGGAGCTGCAGCAAGCGACTAGCAAATATGGTGGCTATCCTGTTCGCAAAAGAGAGCGAGAAGAGGAGGCAAAGCGCGAGCGAGAAACTAGAGAGCAACCTGCGCAAACATTACTCCAACACCGTGTCCACTTCCCGGACTCCGCCGAGAAGAGGCCATCACGGTAACACACTTCGTTGATTCATTTTAGTTAAGTTAAGGTTCAAGTTATCTACAACCGGACATTAACAAATTCCCATCTTCCCATAACCGCGGGCACGGCTTTCGAAAGTTCAAATCCCTGCAGGGGAGTCCCAACTTAGCCCATGACAAGCTCTCACGGTCAACGAAGGAATAGACCTCCTCCCAAGACGTTCCGATCAGACTCGGTATCTCGGTTCTTCAAGACACTTCGACAGGTTAAAACAAGACCAGCAACACCGCCCGAATGTGTCGACAAATCCCGATAGGAGCTGCACATATCTCGTTCTCAGGGCACACTCAGATAGGTCAAGCTACGAGTAAAACCAACCCTCGAGTTTCCCCGAGGTGGCCCCGCAGGCTGCCTGGTTCGGACCAAGACTCAGAGGAGCACTGGCCCGGGGGGGTTTAAATAAGATGACCCTCGGGCTCCGGAAACCCAAGGGAAAAAGAGGCTAGGTGGCAAATGGTAAAACCAAGGTTGGGCATTGCTGGAAAAGCTTTAATCAAGGCGAACTATCAAGGGGTTCCCATTATAGCCCAACTGCGTAAGGAACGCAAAATCCGGGAACATAACACCGATATGATGGAAACTAGGGCGGCAAGAGTGGAACAAAACACTAGGCGAGAGGCCGAGCCTTCCACCCTTTACCAAGTATATAGATGCATTAAGATAACGAGGTAATATAATGATATCCCAACAAGTAAATAAATGTTCCAACAAGGAACGGCCTTCAATCTTCACCTACAACTAGCAACGCTATAAGAGGGGCTGAGCAAAGCGATAACATAGCCAATCAACGGTTTGCTAGGAACATGGTGGGTTAGAGGTTTGACATGGCAATTTGGGAGGCTTGAAAGCAAGTGGTAGGCATCATAGCATTGGCATAGCAAAAGAGCGAGCAAACTAGCATAGCAAAGATAGTAGTGATTTCAAGGGTATGATCATCTTGCCTGCACAGTTGTCAGAGTTGACTGGATCCTCGAAAGCAAACTCAGCGGGCTCCTTGTTAGCGAACTCGTCTCCCGGATCTACCCAAACAAGACAAACAAGAAACAAGGACACAATCAACCACGTGCAAGGATCAAACAAGATGATGCAAAGATGATATGCTATGCGGGATGCGATGCGGGATGTATATGCAAAATATGACAGGAAATGCAAGAACCTGGCCTCAACATGGAAATCCAAGTGTGCCATTGGAAAGATGAGATGAAATCGCTTGAAAACGATATAAAGAACGCCGGAATCGGAGTTACGGTTTTGAAATGGCAAGCGATTCAAATATGACACCGGTCTGCGATTTACAGCAAGTAGCCATCTAAATGCAAAGAGATGAACAAGCTACAGCACCCAAACATGGCATAAAAATACATGGAAGGGATGCATTCATGATGCTTAACAAAAGTCTAGCACTGAGATACGGCCAATTCATCCATTAACAGGTTCAAACAAGCATGGCAAAAATGCATATGGCAAACATATCTCAGACTTAGTGAAATCAACACTTGTCTGGAATTTCAGATCAGGTAGCACACTTCGGAGCAACAAAACTACATGCTATAGGACCTGAACATGGCAAAGTAAAGCATGGCATAGAGCTACTCAAAGAGCTTAACAAAAGTCCCTTAGTGACCTTGAGCCAAAAGGGATCAAAAAATACAATTGCAAGCATGTGAACATAGCAAAAATATAATCAGTTTTCAAACTTAGTGAAAACTGGAACATGCTGAAACATATCTCAAGTAGGTATGTTTACGAGCTCGATGCACTCACCACGGAGCAAGTCATGAAGATCTAAGCATACATCTATCAAGAACACACAAAATGCAAGCTAGACATGTCAAGAACAATAGCATAGCATGCACGGATCAACTACAACATCATCGGCAAAATTGCAAACAAGTTGACAATCTGCCCAGATTCACAAAGTAGCAAATGTAGAGCTCGATTGACTCAAGCTAGGGTGCTCCATAATTGCAAACAAAGACATGGATGGATAGAGCACTACAAGATTAACAAAACATCCTTACTGATCATCCTCAAAAGAGGCACGGATCACTCGGAAACAACATGAACATATGGCAACATGAGATAAACAGCTCAAGGATTTAGTGGAAATGCTAAGTCCCTGAAATCAGAATTACCAAGTGCACCACTTTGCAAACTTGTGCTAGTCACCACACACGTCACAAAAATACATGGGTTGCACCTCTGGAAAGATGACAAAACCCTTAACAAAACATATGTAGAGCTCATGGGCATATCAGGCACACAATAATCATGGCAAAAAATGACAAATATCTAAATGGAGTAGCAGATCTGACAAATATCTCAAGTAGCCCTCTTCTAACAGCATTTCGGGCATCAAGATGAACTCAAATGAAAATGATGCAATGGAATGAAATGATGTACTCTTTGAGATGAACATTTTGATATGCTATACGCCAAAAACGGAGCTACAGATGCACAGTTACGAGGCTATGAACATGAGCAAAAAAATTAGGGACTTCGGGAAAAAATGGGGTCAACCCTAATATTTCAGATCTGGATCGGGGCACGCGGATTGAGGTTCGACGGAGCTCTCGCCAGAGCTCTTGATCTTGCCGGAGATCGGAAGCAGAGGGCATGGATGTCGGCGCCGGCGAGGAACCCGTGCGGCGGCACGGCGGCCAGTGATGGCGCACGGGGCAGCTGGTGGTGGCGCCGGCGGGCGGAGACCGCGGCCAACAGGTGCGGTGGCGGCGCTCGGGCAGCAGGGATCCCAGGCGGCGCGGGGCGGCGAACGGGCCTCGGGGGCCCGGTTTGGGCCTCCCGGGCCGGCGGCGGAGAGGAGACCAGCAGGACACGTGTCAACGTGTGGTTGGGTGCGGGGCGGCGGCGGACATTTTCCGGCCAGAACGGACACGTCCGGCGCGGCGTGAGGAGATTTTTAGGGTTTGAGACGAGGGGAATCCGGGATTTCGGAGGACGGGCTATATATAGGCATAGGGGGAGCTAGGAGAGTCCAAATGAGGTGCGGTTTTCGGCCACGCGATTGTGATCGAACGCTCTAGATGATGGAGAGGTTTTTGGTGGGTTTTGGGCCACATTGGAGGGGTGTTGGGCTGCAACACACACGAGGCCTTTTCGGTCCCTCGGTTAACCGTTGGAGTATCAAACGAAGTCCAAATGGTACGAAACTTGACAGGCGGTCTACGGGTAGTAAACCAAGGCCGCTTGGCAAGTCTCGGTCCAATCCGGAAATGTTTAATCCCCACACACGAAAGAAAGGTAGAAATGACCACCGGAGGAGAACGAAGCGCCGGAATGCAAAACGGACAACGGGGAAAATGCTCGAATGCATGAGATGAACACGTATGCAAATGCCATGCACATGATGACATGATATGAGATGCAAGACAACGACAACAACACACGGAGACACAAAGACCCGAACCCGAGAAAATAAAATAACTTAACGCCGGAAACGGCAAGAGTTGGAGTACAAATTGGGAAAGTTACATCCGGGGTGTTACATCGGTCATATCGTCGTAGTGCTTAGGTGAAGCCCTGCGCCTGTAACTTCATCATCATCGTCGCCACGCCGTCGTGCTGACGGAACTCTCCCTCGTGCTCAACTAGATCAAGAGCTCGAGGGACATCATCGTGCTGAACGTGTGCTGAACACGGAGGTGTCGTACGTTCGGTGCTTGGATCGGTTGGATCGTGAAGACATTCGACTACATCAACCGCGTTACTAAACGCTTCCGCTTTCGGTCTACGAGGGTACATGGACACACTCTCCCCTCTCCTTGCTATGCATCTCCTAGTTAGATCTTGCGTGATCGTAGGAAAATTTTGAAATACTACGTTCCCCAATAGTGGTATCTGAGCCAGGTCTATGCATAGATGTTATATGCATGAGTAGAACACAAAGAGTTGTGGGTGATAATAGTCATACTGCTTACCACCAACGTCTTACTTTGATTCGGCGGTATTGTTGGATGAAGCGGCCCGGACCGCCATTACATGACCGCGTTCATGAGACTAGTTCTACCGATGTGCTTCGCACACAGGTGGCTGGCGGGTGTTTGTTTCTCCAACTTTAGTTGAATCGAGTTTGACTACGGTCAGTCCTTGTTGAAGGTTAAAACAACACACTTGACGAAAAATCGTTGTGGTTTTGATGCGTAGGTAAGAACGGTTCTTGCTAGAAGCCCGTAGCAGCCTCATAAAACTTGCAACAACAAAGTAGAGGATGTCTAACTTGTTTTTGCATGGCATGTTGTGATGTGATATGGTCAAAACGTGATGAGATATAAATTGTTGTATGAGATGATCATGTTTTGGAGAAGTTATCGGCAACTGGCAGGAGCCATATGGTTGTCGCTTTATTGTATGAAATGCAATCGCCATGTAATTGCTTTACTTTATCACTAAGTGGTAGCGATAGTTGTAGAAGCAATAGTTGGCGAGACAACAATGATGCTACGATGGAGATCAAGGTGTCAGGTCTATGACGATGGAGGTCTTGACGGTGCTTTGGAGATGGAGATCAAAGACACAAGTTGATGATGGCCATATCATGTCACATATTTTGATTACATGTGATGTTTATCCTTTATGCATCTTATTTTGCTTAGTACGGCGGTAGCATTATAAGATGATCCCTCACTAAATTTCAACATACAAGTGTTCTCCCTGAGTATGCAATATTGCTACAGTTCGTCGTGCCAAAACACCACGCACTACAAAAAAAAACACTTTCGTAATGATACGTGTTTGTCACAGTAGGTCACGCTTTCTGTCATGCATGTACATCCATGACGATTTTATGATAGAATCAAGATAGTCATACATGTGTTGTCGTAGAAGTGTTCCATGACATTACCAAAATTATCATCACGGGAGTGTCCACTTCCATGATGATAAATCGCGCGTCATAGAAGTGCTTTCGTAAAGGGTGTACGTCACGTGGCACCCACCATAACGGGTCGCCGTTAAGCTATCGGGTCTAGTTTGGGATCCGATAACCCGTTAACAGCCCGAACCAGTGAGGATTTTCCACGTGTAAAATTGTCATTCGCCAGAGGAAACACGTGTTGGCTCATCGTTGGGACAGATGTCATCCATTCATTGGACAGGAGGCGCCTATCATACATCGACACATGGCACGGCCCAACAGAGGCCCATTCCGGTGAGGCCGACCCATTTGACTTGGTCAAAAGGTAACGGGCCGGCCCACGGAAAACCCGTTAATGGCATGTTCGTTTATAGCCCATTTATGACCTGCTAACTTACGGCCCGTTATGGCCTCTCGGAATTAAGCCCAGTAGCTTTATCTAGGCCATCCAATATGATTCCAGCCCGTTGTAACTTCCGGTCCATGTATGGCCCATGATGTATTTCGGCCCACACGAGGCCATTTGTAACTCTTGGGCCATTAACGGCCCATGGTGTAACTCTTGACCCATTAACGGCCCATTATTCCATTGGGCCGTTTCCAACCCGTCTTATCTTTCAGCCTTCTCAAGGCCCATTTATTCTTGGGCTTATTTCCAGCATTCGGTTACTTACGGCCCATTAATGGCCTTTTCTGCTTGTGGGCCAAACTCATCCGTGGTTACAATCGGCTCGTTTGCGGCCCATTAATCTGTTGGGCCATTTTCATAGCGTCATCAAATACGGCTGATTAACGACGGCCCGTTATGGTCGGCCCATGAATATACGATTCCAAATCTAGCCCGTTTACGACCCATAATGCGGTATGTTATTGGCCCATGTTTGGCCAATCGGTCACACGGCCCGTAGAAGGCCCATTGATGCTACGGCCCGTAGAAGGCCCATTGTTTGTATGGCCCTTAGAAGATCCATTGTTTCTACGGCCCGTAGGAGGCCCATGGTAACTACAGTAAATATGTAGCCCATGATTATTGTGGCCTAGTTTTAAAAATAGGTTATTGTGGCCACTAGCAAACCGCGGAAAAAGAACTGCACTCACTACAAGCAAACAAATAAACAAGACAACAAGGAAATAAATAAGCAAGCAACTTACGCTAGGCTATCACGGCTATTACACATATTACATCCACAGGGAATCAAAGTTCACCACCAGTGCAAATATAGGGAACAAAGCCGCGTATCATATACACTGGTTGTCAAAGTTGGCGACCAGTGCAAATAAATGCCGCAGCAAAACAAGTCCAGAACTGAAACCACTTCAGAAGAGCTCAAGAAACAATATCCTGGGTACTCATAATGCTGTGTAGCGATCTGACCTCAAACGGTCAAATCTCTGTGCATAAGTGTCATCCCTGGATCGGTAATGCTGACACACACATTATTTGAAGGATTTATAATAGAGTGCAATCACACACTTATTACATCGAATGTCTGAAAAAGAGAACTTAATACAATAATATGGCTTAAGGCCATCTAAATAAGATAACTGCGGAAGCATCGAAGGTAAATGAGTCCATCAACTCCAATGGCATAGCTGAGTGCAAGACAACGACCTAGCGCACCTTACTCTTCGTCTGAAAAGTCCGCAACATAATACGTTGTAGCTCGAAACGGGTCAGCACATGGAATATGCTGGCAAAATAACACTGTAGAGAAATGAACAAGGTAAATGCTAACACTACATGCATAAATGGTTGGTGGAGGCTCTATGGTTATCATGTTTTTGTGAAAAGCCAATTTTTCCCTACTGCAAAGGAATATAATTTATTTAACTACAAAGTTGGTTGATAAACATTGAGAATGGAAACCCCATCTCAATCCCAATTAAATATTAATTAACAACCCAACAAAATTAATTTAGAGTGTTGAGTTCACATCAATAATTCAAGAACCAGATACTCAAAATGTCCATAACAGGGGACACGGCTAACCATGATTAGTTTGTACACTCTGTAGAGGTTTGCGCATGTTTCCCCACAAGACTCGATCTCCTCCATTGGATTTCTCACAATACATGATGTTTGAGAAACGGATGACCGAGACACCGTCTTTCCGAAGAGGTCCCCTTAACCGATAGATAGGCCGATACACCTACAATCCCCTACATCTGCTAGCCCATCATGGAAAGGATTCCCACAACTTACTCAACTATGCCAGAGCCCATAACGGCTTGTGGCTGCACATGGAAGTTTCTAGCATGAATAATCTTATGATCCCTTTGATCCTGGGTGGCGAACCATAGGATGATCACACGGATTCCCCGGGATCTCCTTGGACAACACTGGATTCCCCAAGTGCCCACAAACAATCCACCCAGATGTGTGTTAAAGTAGCCACCTTAAATAAACCCTTAGTTCATAATAATAATCACAACTGTCATGAATCACTCAAACCAAACCACATCTACGAGCATAGCATAGTAGTGTAAGCATAATGTAGTAACTCCCAGGGTTTAAATAAAGGACAATAGTTCTACCTTGTCATCTACTTCCCAATACCCACATGTTATCAAATCCTAACCATGCAGTGTTTGAGGGTTGAAACTAATGCATAAAACTGGGTAGTAAAGTGGTATGATCAAAGTGCTACTTGCCTTGGTGACGATCTGCAAACCCTAGAGACTCATAGTAGCACACTTCGCACTCCGGAAATTCTATCCCCAACAAACAATAGCATATATATAAGCACTCAAGTGTAGATGCAAGGGTAAAATTCGGATGAGAAAGTCCAAACTAAAAGTTCAAATAAAGTGCTTCGATTTGCAAAAAGAATCAATCAAATCGAAGCTACGAAACTCAAACTACGATCAAAAGAAGTTCTAGTTCAAATCTGCTTGAAACCAAATTTTAATTTGTCAAAACCATGTTCAAGTTGACTAACTAGAAAGAGGGGTTCGAGATAAAGATTTTGGCATTGGTTTCACTGGATTTGGACGAACGGTTAAAAAGTTGCGAGGGTTTAAAGATCAGGGGCTAATCTGTGATAAAAATAATCGCGGATAGGTCCCTGGCCAAAAATAAAAGAAAAAGACTAATGAACGAATGTTCGTTAGCAGAGATGAACGAAGGAAAACGTTCATGAACAGAGACGTTCAGGTGAACGTTCGCTAGTTAGCGAAACCAAAAAAACAAACCGAACCGATCAAACGAAAAAAAACCGGGGACAGTTTTGTCGGTTTTACCGGTCCAACAGAGAAAAACCGGCGGCGGCGGGATCCCGTGACGGTGACTTCGAGCAACGGCGAGGCGGGGCAGCTCCGGCGGCGGCTTGGGCGGCGGGGTGGCAAAGCCGCGACAGCGGCGGCTCGGTCTAGCGGCGCAGGTGGCGGCTCGGGACGGGTGGAGAGGCGGCGGGGTGGCGCGGTATTTAAGGAGGGGGCGTCGCAGCTTGGGGAGGGGGCCGGCACGAGCGGGAGTCCGGGTCGGACTCTCTTCGGTGTCCGCGCCACGCACGGCGGTGCGCGGGAGGAAGGCGGCGGCGGGAGCTGGGTCGCGGCCTGCTCGGCTGGGCCTTCGGCCTAGTTGGGCGGGAATGATTTTTTTTAAAATAAATTCTGCCGAAAACAAAAATCCTAATAAAATATAAAAAATATCTAAAAATGCCAAAAACAATTTTCACCGTCTAAATAAAATATTTAGAACAAAGTGAACATTTTTCTCGCCTAAAAATGCATATTTTTCTAATGAAATAAAATAGCAATGAAATTCCAAATAAAATATTTATTTGGTTTTAACATTTTTCCTCCAATATTCCCCTCTTATTTTGGAGAAGTAATTTTACCTCCACTCGTTTATTTTAATATTGGAAATATTTCAGAGAGAAAAAATATTAAACGAAAATGATCCTCTTTTCAAATGATGTTAAACATGGCAAGATGTGAAGCATAATAAAACTACCTATCTAGGCAAGTTTAAATGAGGCCGGAAACAACAAACAACAATTCCGGAAAATCCTCATGCACATATTTTGAATTTGGTACTATTCTGCCCTAGATGATATTTTAGAGTTGTTAAACATGCAAAGTAATGCCACCATGTTAAACTATGCATTTTTTCTACCCCATTTGCATATAAAGTTTATTAAATTCGGAGCTATGGTTATTTAGTTATGAAATAACTCATTTTAGCATGTTATTTATGCAAAATAAATGCAAACATCAATTTAAACATTTTTAACATGGATGAAAGTGGCATATTATGAAACTAGATGAAATTCTAAGCATTTTACATACACAAATCATTTTAATTCGATGCATGGCTGTGGAATTATTAAATGCATGATGTTTAGGGGTTTTTTCATAAAATTGGCGTCCTCTGGATAAAAGAAAAAAACGTGACAGGAAAAAAACACGCATGGGCCGAATCTAAGCAGAGGCCCAACGGTGCAGAGGGGGGCAGCTCACCCTGTGGGCTGTGGCCTAGGGCGGTGGAGGAGGCGCCGGTAGGAGGGTGCATAGTTGGGTCGGCTAGTGCGGTCCACAACGTGTAGGAGGCAGGCCAACTCGGTGCTGCTCGCTGGGAGCGGTTGCTGGGCCTTGGCGCTCCTCGAGGCCCACGCGAGGCAGAGCTCGCGCATGTGCAGACGCGGTCCAAGTCGACGTGGTGCAGGGGAAAATGGCGGCCGACAGCACGAGATCCGGCATGAAGGACGACGGAGCACAGCCAGGAACGAGTTGATCCGGTCATTGGGGCTCAGATCAGGGCAACGACGGTAGCGGACGGGTCTCGAGGCGGTGCTACTATCGGCAGAGCTTCGAGGTGTGTGCGGCCATGGTGGTCTCCTGTGGGCAAAAGGGAGAGAGGGAGCGGGGAGATTAGAGAGAGACAGTGAGATGGAGGGCAGGGCGCGAGACGGCGACCTGGCAACGCGTTCCGGTGAGGCGGAGCTGACAAGGTAGCGGCACAAGGAGGTTGGGAAGGAGGGCGCGCCGGCGGGGATGCTCGGGGCTTCGCTCGTGGAGGCCTCGGTCCGATCTGGATCGAGCGCTGCAGGAGCCACGACGGTGGCGCTTCGGGCCTGGGCTGGCCCCCGATGGGCTTCGCGGGCTATGGCGGCTGGGAGGTGGAGGGGAGGCGGCGGTGGAGGGGATGGCTACGGAAAACAAGGAGGGGGAGCTATGGTTTTGAAAATGGAAGGGGTAGGGTGTCCATTTATAGGCAGGGGTCTAGTGTTGGGAGTTTAATGGGATTTCGGAGCCCTCCGATCGCGATTCGATGGCTCGAGTCGGAGGAGTAGGTTTAGGTGGGCTATTGGATCCCTCCGATAGTAATCGGACGGTTGAGAAAAAATAGTTTAGGTCAGTCCAACAAAGAACCGAAGATATTTTAGGGATGTTTGGGAATGATCCGAATCCAACGGTAACGATAGCCCGGGTCGGGTTCGGGATAGCTTTGGACGACCAAGTGAGGGGGTCGATGAAATGCATGGAGAAGCTGGATAATGAATGAGAGGGGAAATTGAAGACAACAGGGTTTGACAAAAGGCCATGGAGAAGACAAGAGAGAAGAGAGTGCTCCGGTTGGTCTGAAAGAAAGTCAACAGAGACAAGGAAGACGCGGCAACTACAAGTGGGTGCAAGTTTTATGGAAATGATGACAGTGGACTACCGATGTAATGCAAATGATGACATGATGAAATGCAACATACAAATAAAACACACGGCGGTCACGCAAAACCTGGAAGGCATCTGGAGGGCCGGTCTCGGGGCGTCACAGAACCATAGCTACAGAACCTGACCTGAGAACAATTCTTCTTCTCCTTTAAGCGTTGAGTTGGGATTCAGAGTGGTGGTCCTCGTGCTTTGGGCACTGCAGTTCCCTTACTAACTGCTCGTGTTTGGGTGCTCTGTGGTGGAGACGGTGTTGTGTCAACTGGAACTGGGTTACTATCTGCTAGGGTTGGGGTTAGAAGGAGTGTAGCTGGTTCTCTGTCCAACTGGGTAGGGGTACAATCTACGAGAGTCTGGGTTATGTGTGGTGGGGCTAGTTCTTGGGCAAGTACAACCGTGGTTCTGTCTTCATCAACTGGTAGCACTATCTTTTCTGAAGACTGTGTTGTTACTCCCTTAGATACTGCCATCACCCTCTCCAATTCAAATGGCTGATAAACAAGAAGAGAAATTGAATGTACAGACATTTTATGATAGACAGGCGCAATGGATAGTGGGGAATAAAAGAGGGCATGAAATAATTCACAGTTATGTTGTCTAACCAAACAGGATAGCATGACACAATTTCACATATATGATGCCTAACTAAACAAGATAGCATGACACAATTTCACATTATGATGGCTAACTAAAAAAGATGGAAAGACATAGTTCAAAATATGATGACTATGTAAATAGGATGACATAATATAACTATATAATATGTTTATTAAATAGGTTGGCATGGCATAATTCACATACATGCCACCTATGGAAACATGATAGCATGATATAATTCACGGATAGAATGACATAATTCAAAATATGATGACTGTAAACACTAAACAGGATGAGATGATATAACTATATGATGTCTTTATTAAATGGATTGCCATGCCATAATTGGGATAGATGCTGTGCTTGTAAACATGATGGCATGATATAATTCAAATATATGATTTATATAGTAAGCAAGTAAGCAGATGGCAATCCATATATGATGGAAAAACTAAGCAATGCAAGACATAATGCATGACATGGGTAATATAACCCTGCCAAGTTTGAGCATAGACCTCAGGGGGGAAATAGGAATGGTCATCAGTGTAAGAATCCTCCTTTGAGGAGCTCTCTGTAACCAGCAAGATGTTTGCCACAGCAGGTAGCATTGTCTGCTCTGAATACCTTGTTTTCACTCCAGATACTTCCTGTTGACACCAGATTTTGACACGTCCAAGAACTTAATAAATATGGCCTCAAATGAAAAAGTTCTCAAAGTGAGAAAGTTTCATATCATCAAAAGGATAAACTTTGATATTTGGGTCATAGCCATCCGATCTCATCTCTAAGGGCGAAGTTGTGTTCGAAGTACTGGGATTTTGTATCCAGAACACTTTTTGGCTGATTACACCCCCAAGACTGCCCCATATTGAAAATTGATCTACATGAATTGTCTTTGTCTCGTCGAAACTGTAGGTGATGGGATTAAGCTTTCAAGTAAAGAAGTTGTTGAAGAGCATAATGAACATAATCTTGAGGGTGAAAATTCCATCGAAGCTACAATGGAGACGCCAAGGACTGGGGGGCAGCAAGCAAATTCAGAGATCAGTGCAAGCACAACCAAAGGAAACAAAGGCCTCAATAAGCACAAGTGCAAGAAATCCAAGGTCACTTTTGCACAATTATTAGATAAATATCAAAATAAGAGTGAAGAGAAAAGTGCTTATCGGCCAACTAATGCAAAAGCATCAAGATCACCCCCAAGGCGCAAATATGAGGATTGGTATTGGAAAAGTGAAAATTTTCATGCAACATATTCATATCCTTATTTTGGGCCGCCAATGCCAATGTCCTGGATTTATCCCTATGCTCGTGTAGATTCATATCCATCATGGGACAGGTATGATACAAGGGCACATTCTCCATCTTATTTTAGACCATCTCATCAATATTATGCAGCTCCGAGAAGATCATCATTTGAACAATCACATGTTAAAGACCGTTTCAATCATAAGGAATCGGTCCAAAGCTCAAAGAAGAAGAAAGAGGTGGTCAAGCAAGTTTATCGTGTTAAAAGAGATGGTCATAAGAGTGCAACTTCAGATTTGATCTCAAATGAAAAAGAGCCAATTAAAGTGTTGACATTGGCTACTAAAGGCAATGAGACGAAGCAACCAATTATTGAGAGTCAAAGTGCCAAATCTGAAGAAAAGAAGTTGAGAGTGCACAAGGTCAAAATAGAATCACAGCCAAGATGCCCACTCGGTTTATCGTATTGGCAAAAGAGGGAATTACAAAATCTTATTGCACAAGAGCTGAGACAGAAGAACATGGCATTTGTTCCCAAGAGGATCAATCATAAAAAAAGGATGTGCATGCTTCTATTGCAATAAGTACAATAAAAGTGAAGAAAGAGAAGAATGGAAGCAGCAAACAATTAAGCCGAAGGTGTGCATCACAACATCAAAATCTTCGGTTAGCACATCATTCATTTTCTTCAACCATGCCATTGATGCCTTTGCCATGGAATTCATCCATAGGTATGATCAATTACCCTCCATGGACTTATTTTGTTCCATGGATGCAACATAATTTTCTATATCATGACAGGGTATTACCAAATCACTATACATTTGGTTAGTTACATTTTTGTTGCTAATACAAAAGGGCTGAAATGTTTTATTGCTATTTCATTTGTTTATTTTGGCTATACATACTTTGGTGGGTGAATTCTACATGGACCTCATGGGAATGGCCGATACTTATATATGTCCCTAAGAATATCTAAGAATGGCTGGTGTGGTATTCTAACATCGTCCTTAGTTTGATTAGAGATTGAGATAAGTCATTGCAAAGGAATTTGTCAAATTGATGCCATTGAAGATATTATGCATAGACCAATTCATCAAAATTGCAAAGTGAACTTATGTTTTGATTGGGTGTGCTTTGGCTTATTAGTTTTCAGAATTTACGTAAGGCCAAATCATGGTTGATTTTTTTATTGAGCATCATATTGACATCATGCATAATATTGTTTTTAGCTTGATCTCTCTAGTACCCTGGAGATTATATATTGATGGTTAAATTTGTAACAATGGCCAAGGAGTTGGTGTTGTTTATTTATCTCCATATGAAGCTATTTTGTGAAGCCACATGCCACTTAAAATATTTTTGCACAATGATCAAAGCCAAATATGCATTGTTATTCGGATTGGAGCTTTGCCTTGCTATAGGTGCTATACATATTGAGGCTTCGGTGATTCGTTATTAGTAGTGCAACAAATATCCAAGGGTTATCAACGTTTTGGCGAATCACTTCTAGTTTATCTTTTGGTATGTCTAGATGCAAGATTTACCTTGGGTTGCTTTAAAATTGTTCATATATCTAGACATGAAAATTCGAAAGAGTTGGCACAGCAAGCATCCGGCTACTATGTTAACCATGGTGTATTACATTTCTATCAATAGCCGATGCTAGGTCTTGTCAATATAGGTAAGGCCAAACCGAAGCCCACCACTTCGGCCACTAATGAAACTTTTATGCAGGCGAAGTAAGGATTGGAGGAAGTTCATTCTTGATTATCTGCAAAATCCTAGCGAATGGGAGAACAATATGGTTCGGTGGATGGTTGTGGTCTATGGAACCTTATCACCAGATTGTTATAGAAGCTGAGAAGTTTTCACCCAAGTTTGCCTCAAGAGGTTCAAACAAGCAATGGCCGATATATACTTATCGTCCTAAGAACATGCAAAATGGCCGATGGAGTGTTGACATCGTCCTTAGAAAAATCATCGTGCAAGTTATTTTTCAGCACACAAGTTTGCCGAAAAACAGGGGGGCATGCGTTGACACCAGATTTTGACACGGCCGAGAACTTAATAAATATGGCCTCAAATGAAAAAGTTCTCAAAGTGAGAAAGTTTTGTATCATCAAAAGGATAAACTTTGATATTTGGGTCATAGCCATCCGATCTCATCTCTAAGGCCGAAGTTGTGTTCGAAGTACTGAGATTTTGTATCCAGAACACTTTTCGGCTGATTACACCCCCAAGACTGCCCCATATTGAAAACTGATCTACATGAATTGCCTTCGTCTCGTCGAAGCGATCGATTTTGATATAAAGATCGTCTCAATCCAAGGTCATATGCAAAAGTTAGAGCCCGCACAGCGCGACCCTCCAGTGAGCAAAAATATGATGCCCGGAACCAAACACATATGTGGGTATGTGTGATGTGCTGCGTGAATAATTAGATGTCTTGCATGAGCGATTTGACCCTCGAGATGACCTCTGATGAAAAGACGTTCCACGTGAAAGTAGTTCGTCTCATCGAAACGGTCAAGATTGCTTTTTGACTCATTTTCATTTGAGGTCGTTTGCCACCACAAAAAAGACCCGCAAGGTACAGCTAGTTTAAACCAAACAGTTTTGGAAAGTTCGGATAAACAAATCTGAATTTGACTAGGGTTTTGGACGTGAATTGATGTAATTTTCTTGTAAGGAAAGCCTAGATGAATCTTTTGCTTGTACAGGAAGTCCAGCCGCCTCTTATATATGTTGGGGTGACGGCCGATTGAAACAACACACAATCGAACGAATCAATATACTACTTTTTACCTTTACCTTTATCTTCCTCCCTTGTTCTTCTTCTTCTTCGTTCTTCTTGTTGCAGGGAGACGAACCTCGAGGCCCTAGGGGCGATCAGGTCAACCTATGGCAGCCCATAGCCGCCGTGCGCCCTGACGGGGTCCCTCCCGGGCGCTTGGTGGTTTCGGGTCCTGAAAAGCACCCGCCAGATTGCTTGCGTACCGCGCTTCCGGTCGGGTCTCCTTCGATGTGAGCTGCGGTGCATCACCCTCGGTGTTGGAGGTACACGGTGACATGTTCGTGTGCGAACACTTCCATCACCGCTTCAAATGGCTGATGCACAGGAAGAGTAGTTGAATATACAAACGTTGTCGACAAATGGAACACGTAATACAAAAAATGATGGCATGATATACCTCACATACATGATGATTGGCTAAACAACATGGCATTGCGTAATTCACATATATAATGCCTTTGCAACAAGATAGCATTGCATAGTTCACATATATAATGTCTTGCAACAAGGTAATTAGACACTAAACAGGTGGCATTCACACAAAGCATGTCTAAACTAATCAAATGACATAGCAATGCAAGACACCATACACACGATATGAGCAACATAACCCTGCCAAGTTAGAGCATACACCTCGGGGGGGAAATAGGACCGGTCGTCTGTCTCTGAATTCTCCTCTGAGGAGCTATCCGTAACCAGCGAGATATGCACTTCGTCAGATAGCATAGTCTGCTCTGAAGACCTTGTTTTCACTCCAGAATTTTCCATCACCGTGTTAAATGGCTGATGCACACAAAGAGTAGTTGAATGTACTAACATTGTTTACAAATGTAATACATAATAGAAAAAAGGATGGCCTGATATAATTCACATATAAGATGACTGGCTAAGCAGGATGGCATTGCAAAAATTCACATATATGATGCCTGGCTAAACAAGATGGTGTTGCATAATTCACATAAACGATGAATAAAATAAACATATGGCATTCACACAAAGCATGTCTAAACTAAGCAGATGACATATTTGATGTATAAAGTAAGCAATGCAAGGCACCATATGCATGATATAACCAACATCAGCATGCCAAGTTAGAGCGAAGACCTCAGGGGTAAATAGGAGTGGTCTTCTCCTTCTGAATCCCCCTCGGAATAGATATCTTCCTCTCGATTACAATTTGAAATGGGTGGAGGGGGGCTGCCTTTGTGCCTGCCATGGAGCGACGTCTGCATGAAATTTTATTGCCACGCAAGGCTCATCTCTTTTGCTCTACATGTTTAGTTCCATTGTGTATAATAACTGACATGCATATGAATAAAACATAGTGAGATTATGTAAGGAGTGCATGCAGAAATCCAGAGTGATGGTAGCAACCTGTGGATAGACCCAAAACCAATGATAGCAGGTAGATAATGGTTCAGTTAAAAAGTACAGATAATGGCTTCTTCACTATTTGTTTCCCACCCAACATGAAACTCATAGTAGACACCAGAGATTAACCATATAGTAGATAGATACTATTGATTGCAGCCCCGATATGTAACCCACAACCATTTAAAAACTCAAGTTTGACCATTAGTTTGGAGCTGACTCAGAGTCTAATCGGTGAACAGGACGATAAAGTAGTATGTAATAGTAAGCGATGCATAACGTAAGCATACATGAAAGAGTGTGAGCTCTCTTGCGGACTCGTGTAGTCCTCGAGGTCATATGCTTGGTTGATGATGGTAATGCAGTTGTCGTGGCTGCCGGCAGCAGGGAAGAAGATCTGAGGTGGCAAAAGACAGTCTGGAAGCCGGATCCCTGCTGTAATGGACCCTTCTGTCGTTGGACCAGCTGAGCTGGGGTGGACGATGGCGCAGCATGAGCGAGACAAACCACACAAGGTTTTCTTTGACAACTATCTGTAAGAGAAGTAATTTTGTAAGGGCTCGTTTGAATTGGATGATTCTAACGATGCAGGGATAGGAAATACACAATAATAGGATTGGAATGCATGTGCAAAACAGAGAATTTACAAACACATGATTTCTGCCAATTTGGGTGTTTGGTTCATAGAATCGGAAGATCACAAGATGCAAAGAAGCATGGTGAGATTAAGTCAAACCACAAGAAAATGTATGGTTATAATGCTATTATGCTACTATCTCTTAGTATTGTGCTTCATGAATAGGAATTTGAAAAGTAGGACAAGTGGATATTAAAATTCCTACGGTTTTTCTTTCGAGGAGACACTAAAGGAACAAATCCTATAGTTTTCCTTTGCTCCATTCCTTTGAACCAAATGCATGAATAGTAGTACCATAGGAAACTTTCCAATTCCTATGTTTTTCCTTCACTTTTCCTTTCAAGCACTGGCAATTCTAGTAGGCAGGCTTGAGCAAGGAAAAGCCTACACTCAAAAAATGTTTTTGTGCTACTTCTACTACTTTGGACCCAGGCCACTGCCCTACTAGCTCAACTCCCAGGCCCATCGACAAATGCACAACTCAAACGCGCAGAGATAAATTATGATGGCATTCAAGAGAGTCCATCATGGATAGCTAAGTTTCCTGGTAACTCACTGCTTGTCTCATAGTAGGAGAAACTAATCGTATTTCATGTTACTACGTGTGCTAAGTGGAAAATATATATAACATGTAGAGTAAAAAATAGATGCAACAAGTGTACAACCTCTTTGGAGAAGCCATGTCGATCTCAGCGTGATTGGGTTGGTCGGTGAGGATGATCTGGCTGACTTGGCTGTCGAAGGAGGGGAAAATATCTTAGGCATCTTGAGATGGAGCCCCGGGTACTGCTTTGCTGTGATGGAGGGTTTCATCGTTGGAGTAGCTCCGGTGAGTTGTACGACGTCAAGGCTGAAGCAGGACAAGAGAGACAACGTTAACCCTGAGTGGAATTCTAATAGCATCTCCAATAGATGACGTAAAATACATAACCACAAAGTGCTAGATGTAAAATACATCAGCCGCTCATCTCTGAACTTAACTGTTGAAACTTAATTTAACTGTCGAAACTGAACTTAACTGTCGAAACTGAATTTTGTTGTTGAAACTGAATTTTACTGTCGAAATTGAATGCACTAGTAGCAGAAAAGCAGTAGCAACAGAGCGTGCGAGAGCCGAGGCAGCTGGTCGTGTAGCAGTTCATCTTCAACCTCCACCCCCCTGAGCCGCCGGCCACCACCGGCCAAACCGCCGCCCCCCGCCGCCCACGACCGGCGGTGCACCGTCCCGCCCGCCCCAAAACCACTCCCCACCATAGGTTCTCCGCCGCCCCGGACATCCCTCTAGCCCCCCCCCCCATGCCGAGCTTTTTCTCTGGCGATCCCCACGCCACCGCCCCACCACCGCAGGCGGCCACCGCCCCCACCCTGAACCCTAAGATAGATAGTGGGGTACCTCTTCGGTGTGCCCCCTCCCCGTTGTGGCTGGTTCTTCCATAACTCCGGTGAGGCCCCCCTGAAAATCGACTGGCCCAAAAGTCAATTCTGTCGACTGAAGTGTAGCCAAATCGGAGCAGCATCGCAAGCAAGAGCAAGAGCGAGAGCAGCAGTGCGAGCAAGATCAAGAACAAGAGCAGACCAGGCAGGGGATCAGGAGTAAGAGCATAGCAGCAGCACAAGCGAGATCTAAAGCAGCAGCAGCTCCTACTGATGTGGACGCCGCCACTGAGGGAGCGACACCGTGGAGGAAGTGGCCGGCAATGCCACCGTGGATGGAGCCACGCCATGTCGGCTCGGGACCGAGCACCGGCAGCACCGTGAGATCGAATCAAGAAGAAAATGTGGCAATTAGTGCATCCCCTCTTTCGTCCACTTCCATCGGTAATTTACTTAGAGCTATATTTTTATTCACAAACATGATATGTGTTTTGCTTGGAGCGTCTTGTATTATTTGTGTCTTTGTGTCTTAGTATGCCACAATCATCCTTGATGTACACACCTTTTGAGAGAGCCATACATGAATTAAAATTTGATAGAATACTCTATGTGCTTCACTTATATCTTTTGAGCTAAGTAGTTTTGCTCTATGTGCTTCACTTATATCTTTTGAGCCATGTAGTTTTGCTCTATGTGCTTCACTTATATCTTTTGAGCGTTATAATTTTGCTCTATGTGCTTCACTTAGATCTTTTAGAGCACGGTGGTGGATTTGTTTTAAAGAAACTATTGATCTCTCATGCTTCACTTAAATTATTTTGAGAGTCTCTTAATAGCATCGTAATTTGCTTAATAATAATATGCTTGGTATTCAAGATTTGTGAAACTTTCTTTTGAGTGTGTTGAATACTAAGAAAAGATTGAAGCATGATAATTGTTTTGAGATATGGAGGTGATAATATTAAAGTCATGCTAGTTGAGTAGTTGTGAATTTAAAGAATACTTGTGTTAAAGTTTGTGATTCCCGTAGCATGCACGTATGGTGAACCGTTATGTGATGAAGTCGGAGCATGATTTATTTATTGATTGTCTTCCTTATGAGTGGCGGTCGGGGACGAACGATGGTCTTTTCCTACCAATCTATCCCCCTAGGAGCATGCGTGTAATACTTTGCTTTGATAACTTCTAGATTTTTGCAATAAGTATATGAGTTCTTTATGACTAATGTTGAGTCCATGGATCATACGCACTCTCACCCTTCCACCTTTGCTAGCCTCTCTAATAACGCGCACCTTTCGCCGGTATCATACACCTACCATATACCTTCCTCAAAACAGCCACCATACCTACCTATTATGGCATTTCCATAGCCATTCCGAGATATATTGCCATGCAACTTTCCACCATCTAGTTCATCATGACACACTCCATCATTGTCATATTGCATATCCCGGTACACCGCCAGAGGCATTCATTTAGAGTCATATTTTGTTCTAAGTATTGAGTTGTAAGAAAAATAAAAGTGTGATGATCATCATTATTAGAGCATTGTCCTAGTGAGGAAAGAATGATGGAGACTATGATTCCCCCATAAGTCGGGATGAGACTCCGGACGAAAAATAAAATAAAAAAGAGGCCAAAGAAGCCCAAATAAAAAGAGGCCACAAAAAAAAGAGAAAAGGCCCAAACAAAAAAAGAGAAAAGGCCCAAATAAAGAGAGAAGGGACAATGTTACTATCCTTTTACCACACTTGTGCTTCAAAGTAGCACCATGATCTTCATAGTAGAGAGTCTCTCATGTTATCACTTTCATATACTAGTGGGAATTTTTCATTATAGAACTTGTCTTGTATATTCCAATGATGGGCTTCCTCAAATTGCCCTAGGTCTTCATGAGCAAGCAAATTGGATGCACACCCACTTAGTTTCTTCTTGAGCTTTCATATACTTATAGCTCTAGTGCATCCGTTGCATGGCAATCCCTACTCACTCACATTGATATCTATTGATGGGCATCTCCATAGCCCGTTGATACGCCAAGTTGATGTGAGACTATCTTCTCCTTTTTGTCTTCTCCACAACCACCATTCTATTCCACCTATAGTGCTATATCCATGGCTCACGCTCATGTATTGCGTGAAGATTGAAAAAGTTTTGAAAAAGTTAGAGTATGAAACAATTGCTTGGCTTGTCATCGGGGTTGTGCATCATTTAAATATTTTGTGTGGTGAAGATAGAGCATAGCCAGACTATATGATTTTGTAGGGATAACTTTCTTTGGCCATGTTATTTTGAGAAGACATAATTGCTTTGTTAGTATGCTTGAAGTATTACTATTTTTATGTCAATATAAACTTTTGTCTTGAATCTTTCTAATCTGAATATTCATACCACAATTAAGAAGATTTGCATTGAAATTATGCCAAGTAGCACTCCGCATCAAAAATTCTCTTTTTATCATTTACCTACTCGAGGACGAGCAGGAATTAAGCTTGGGGATGCCTGATACGTCTCCAACGTATCTATAATTTTTGATTGCTCCATGCTATATTATCTACTGTTTTGGACTATATTGGGTTTTATTTTCCACTTTTATATTATTTTTGGGACTAACCTATTAACCGGAGGCCCAGCCCAGAATTGTTGTTTTTTGCCTATTTCAGTGTTTCGAAGAAACGGAATATCAAACGGAGTCCAAACGGAATAAAACCCTCGGGAACGTGATTTTCTCACTGAACGTGATCCAGGAGACTTGGACCCTGCTCCAAGGCACAAAAGAGGCGGTCACGAGGGTGGGGGGCGCCCCCCCTAGGGCGCGCCCCCTGCCTCGTGGGCCCCTCGGTGCTCCTCCGTCATACTCCTTCCTACTATATATACCTACATACCCCCAAACGATCAGAACAGGAGCCAAAAACCTAATTCCACCGCCGCAACTTTCTGTATCCACGAGATCCCATCTTGGGGCCTGTTCCGGAGCTCCGCCGGAAGAGGGTCGTCATCACGGAGGGCTTCTACATCATCATAGCCTCTCCGATGAAGTGTGAGTAGTTTACCTCAGACCTTCGGGTCCATAGTTAGTAGCTAGATGGCTTCTTCTCTCTCTCTCTGAATCTCAATACAAAGTTCTCCCCCTCTCTTGTGGAGATCTATTCGATGCAATCTTCTTTTTGCGGTGTGTTTGTTGAGACCAATGAATTATGGGTTTATGATCAAGTCTATCTATGAATAATATTTGGATCTTCTCTAAATTCTTCTATGTATGATTGGTTATCTTTGCAAGTCTCTTCGAATTATCCGTTTGGTTTGGCCAACTAGATTGGTAGTTCTTGCCATGGGAGAAGTGCTTAGCTTTGGGTTCGATCTTGCGGTGTCCTTTCCCAGTGACAGAAGGGGCAGCAAGGCACGTATTGCATCGTTGCCATCGAGGATAACAAGATGGGGTTTATTTCATATTGCATGAATTTATCTCTCTACATCATGTCATCTTGCTTAAGGTGTTAACTGTTTTTAACTTAATACTCTAGATGCATGCTGGATAGCGGTCGATGAGTGGAGTAATAGTAGTAGATGCAGAATCATTTCGATCTACTTGTCACGGACGTGATGCATATATACATGATCATGCCTAGATATTCTCATAACTATGCTCAATTCTGTCAATTGCTCAATAGTAATTTGTTCACCCATCGTAGAATACTTATGCTCTTGAGAGAAGCCACTAGTGAAACCTATGGCCCCCGGGTCTATTCTCATCATATCAATCTGCATCACTTTAATCTTGCTTTGCCTTTTACTTTGCCTTTACTTTTTACTTTGCATCTTTATACCAAAAATACCAAAAATATTATATCTATCATATCTCACTCTCGTAAGTGACCGTGAAGGGATTGGCAACCCCTAATCGCGTTGGTTGCGAGTAGCTATCGTTTTGTGCAGGTACAAGGGACTTGAGCGTGGCCTCCTACTGGATTGATACCTTGGTTCTCAAAAACTGAGGGAAATACTTACACTACTCTGCTGCATCATCCCTTCCTCTTCAGGGAAAAAAAAACGCAAGCTCAAGACGTAGCACCCACCGCCACCGGAGCAGGCCGTGCCCGCCGTGACCGGAGCTCGCCGGAGAGCACCTCCTCGCCCCGCAACCTCCCGGATCCGGCACCTCGGTGACCGAATCCGCCGTCTCGTGCCTCCTCCGACCCCACCTAGCTCGCCTGGAGCTCCTTCCCCCATCGGATCCGGTGAACCACCTCGCCGGCCGCCGTCCTCGTCCGTCTCCGGCAAACTTTGAGATGCGCGCCGACGAACCCTAGGTCAAATTTTGCCTAAGTCCTTTTCCCTGCATATTTTTTTAGCTATGTTCATCGCATCATATATCACCATCCGTAGCTCCGTTTTGGGCATGCCATATATCGAAATGTTCGTTAGGATGTCCACTTCATTTCATTCCATTGCACCATGCTTGTTTGAGTCCATCTTGGTGCCTAAAATGCTGTTGCAAGAGTGCTATAAAATGTTAGTTTCTGTTTCTTAACAGAATATGGGCATTTGTCATTTTTGCCATGATTATTGTGTGCCTCCTATGAACTTGAGCCCTACATGTGTTTTGGGCTATGCCATGCCATCTTTACAGGGGTGTATGCCATGTATTTTTGTGATCAATGTGGTGACTAGGACAAGCACGCAAAGTAGCCCTCGTGATGTTGCTGATTTTAGGGACTTAGAATTCTTCTAAGTCATTTCCCTGATGTTATTTTTATGCCATGTATTCATGTTGCTACAGAGTGATCCATACCACTTTTGAGCATGTTAAGTAAGGATGATTTTGAGATATTGTTATGTTCTATCCATCCCTGTCTTTGTTTGCAATTATGGAGTATCCTAGCATGACCCAATCCTGCTCTATTTTTGCTATAAAATGTTCCTGGCAGATTGTTTACATGTTATTCAATTTAGCCAAGGTTGTTGTAGTTGATCCTTGCATGCTATGAGATGGTTCTTGCCATGGTTAGCTTCTTGATCATGTCTTCTTACTGGGTGTATGCTGAGTTTTTCATGTAATGCTTTGTGTTGAGTGCACCGAGCTCACAAACATGCCTACGTAACTCTGTTTTTGCCATGTCCAGTTTTCTGCTAAGTCTGAATCTGTTAACGAAACTTGCTATGTTTACATGGGTGCCATCATATCTTCTGGTCCTTTTGGCGTATGGTCGGTAAGGGACTTCTGTTATATGCTTCGAGTAGTTTCATGCCATGCCTTTCCTTGCCATGATATGTTCCTGTAGCATGTTGTTATCTTGCTCTAAACATTGCTTCCTCATGTTAATTCCTGGCATGTTGTTATTTTCACTGTCTGTGAACCTGATATCTTTTGCACTTTTGCCATGCTTGTTTGAACCTGCTATTGTGTGATTTAGCCGTAGCTTAGTGGTCATCTTTTTTCAAGCATCTTGAGTGGATCACTGCAATGTGCTTTTTTGCTATGTTAGAGTGCAGCAGCTTAGTTTCTTGTTGCATTTTAGATGGCATCATGCAGTTAATCGTAGAATTGTGCCATTATTGTTTTGCTTGCCATTTGCAAACCGTGCATCCGATTCCGGTGATCTTTATATCGATTTCGACCGAAATCAACTCATCTTTCCAGCGGCACACTTGGTTTGCCAAGTTAAGGCCTGGTTCAATATTTCCCTTCCGAAGCACGCATATGCATTGCATATTACATCCCGCATATCATGCCATGTTTTGCATCATGTTGTTTGCGCATTGCACCGTGGTTGATTGTGGTTCCCTTTTCTTGTGTTCTTGCCTTGGGTAGAGCCGGGAGACGAGTATGTGATCGTGGAACCCGTTGAGTACGCTTACGAGGATCAAGCTTACATCAAAACGGAGAACTTTGCAGGCAAGATGACCATACCCTCGAAATCACTTCTATCTTTACTTGCTAGTTGCTCGCTCTATTGCTATGCCTATGCCTCGATACCTACCACATGCTTTATCATGCCTCCCATATTGCCTTGTCAAACCTCTAACCCACCTTGTCCTAGCAAATCGTTGTTTGGCTATGTTACCGCTTTGCTCAGCCCCTCTTATAGCATTGCTAGTTGCAGGTGAAGATTGGAGTTTGTTCCTTGTTGGAACATGTTTACTGTTGGGATATCATTATTATATCTTGTTTACTTTAATGCACCTATATACTTGGTAAAGCGTGGAAGGCTCGGCCTTATGCCTGGTGTTTTGTTCCACTCTTGCCGCCTTAGTTTCTGTCATACCGGTGTTATGTTCCTTGATTTTGCGTTCCTTACGTGGTTGGGTTATAATGGGAACCCCTTGACAGTTCGCCTTGAATAAAACTCCTCCAGCAAGGCCCAACCTTGGTTTTACCATTTGCCACCTAGCATTTTTCCCTTGGGTTTCGTGGACTCAAGGGTCATCTTTATTTTAACCCCCCCCCCCCGCCCGGGGCCAGTGCTTCTCTAAGTGTTGGTCCAACCTAGAGCACCGTGCGGGGCTGTCCCTTGGAAACTTGGGTTACGTTGGCTCCCGTACGCTTAGCTTATCCGGTGTGCCCTGAGAATGAGATATGTGCAGCTCCTATCAGGATTTGTCGGCACAGCGGGTGGTCTTGCTGGCCTTGTTTTAACATTGTCGAAATGTCTTGTAACCGGGATTCCGAGTCTGATCGGGTCGTCCTGGGAGAAGGAATATCCTTTGTTGACCGTGAGATCTTGTGATGGGCTAAGTTGGGACACCCCTGCAGGGTTTTGAACTTTCGAAAGCCGTGCCCGCGGGTATGGGCAGATGGGAATTTGGTAATATCTGGTTGTAGAAAACTTGAAACTTAACTTAATTAAAATGAATCGACAGCGTGTGTAGCCGTGATGGTCTCTTTTCGGCGGAGTCCGGGAATAGAACAAAGTCTCGTGTTATGCTTGAACGTAAGTAGTTCGAGGATCACTTCTTGATCTTTGTAGCTTCTCGACCGTGCTTTGCCTTCTCTTCTCGCTCTCATTTGCGTAAGTTAGCCACCATATATGCTAGTGCTTGCTGCAGCTCCACCTCGCTACCTTTTCCTACCCATAAGCTTAAATAGTCTTGATCGCGAGGGTGTGAGATTGCTGAGTCCCCGTGACTCACGGATTACTTCCAAAACCAGATGAAGGTGCCGATGATACCATTCCAGGGGATGCAACTGAACTCAAGTGGGAGTTCGACGAGGACTCAGGACGTTACTATGTTTCCTTTCCAGACGATCAGTAGTGGAGCTCATTTGGGGTGATCGGGGATCTTATGCATTTGGGGTGGTCTTTATTTTGGTTCCGTAGTCGGACCTTGATTGTATATGGATGATGTAATGCTATATTTATGTATTGTGTGAAGTGGTGATTGTAAGCCAAATGCATGGTATGTGTAAAGATTACCCCTTTGCGACATGCCTACAATGCGGTTATGCCTCTAAGTCATGCTCCGACACGTGGGAGATATAGCTGTATCGTGGGTGTTACAAGTTAGCAATCAAATCCTTCCCCGACTTAGGAGCCCCCTGCTTGATCGAATCGCTGGCGTTGTTGAGTCTAGAAAATGTTTTGAGTCCTTTAGGATTATATATGTCGGAGAGTAGGATTCTTTTTACTCCTCAGCCCCTTCGTCGCTCTGGTGAGGCCTCCTGACATAGAGTTTTGACTCTTCTCTTCTCAAATTTCACTAAAAAAAATTTAGGATCACGCGGGTATCTTGGAATCATTCCGATGGTTTTGTGACGAGAACATTGTTCTTGGTGCCTCTTGACATTTAGGGGTTGTGGCAGTGTCCCGGGGAGTTGAGCTCTGAGGTGTTGTCGTCACAATTTTATCGTTGCAGTTCTAGAATACATGAGTTTCACCGACATCGAAAATCTCTTTTATGCAGTTGTTGGTGAGATAACCTCGACGCCACCCAGTGCTGGGGCGGGAGTTCGGGAGTATTGCCATAACTCGTATAACGGATGCTTTTCGAAGTTTGAGGTAAATGATTTCCGAAGGTTTCTTGGTTATGTGTTGAATAATGGATACAGCTGGATGTAGGATTTGCTAGTTTTGGGGTGAGATATTATGCTTCCCCTGTATCCCCAACACCCGATTGCATAACCAAAAAATTTCGGGAGTTTCATAGGTGGGAATTCATGTAGCTCTAGTATTTCTTCTGCAGATATTTGGTTTGTGATTGGGTAATCCTTACCAAGTATTTGTTCATGTCCATACCTTGTTGTTTTATTCATCTACCTCTATCTAAGTGGCTTCTCAATTTATGGAAGTGTGATCATTTAATTTGGAATTCATTCGTTCATTCTTGTTTGAATGTTAAGGCTATATGTTGCAATTTTGATCCATTTGATTCAGCTTGAATATATGTCTTTCAAGATGCTAATGGATGTCACCCTCTTCAGGATGGCTCCTCCAATGCGTCAGAATCCGGAACCACCGCCACCACCTCCACCTCCGGAGGCATGGCAAGCTGTGATGGCCGCTACCAACGCCAACACGCAGTTGATTATGCAACTCTTGCAAGAGCGCAACCAAGGAAATCAAGGCCATGGCAACAATCAAACTCAGTTTGCTACCCTCAACCAGTTCCTCGCAAACCAGCCAAAGTCTTTCAGTAACTGTGTCGAGGCAACAGACGCTGACGATTGGCTCGTGGATATCTGCAAACATTTTGAGTGTAGCAATGTCAGGCTTGAGGACTTTGTCAAGTTTGCTTCGTTCCAACTCAAAGACCAAGCTGTTGAGTGGTATCAACAATACAAAGATTCTAGAGGAGGTCGTGTGATTACCTGGTATGATTTCCGCCAAGACTTCAGAGCTCACCACATTCCTCACAGTGTTGTTGAGAGTAAGCGTGAGGAGTTACGCAATCTGAAGCAAGGCAGCTTGTCTATTTACCAATAAACATCCTGTTACAGAGGCTCGCTCGCTTCGCCAAGCAAGATGTCCCTGACGAGAAGAGCATGATTTATCAGTTCAGAGGTGGCCTCGGAGAAGATCTGCAACTAGCTCTCGTGCTTTTTGAGCCGAAAAAGTGTGATGAGTTCTACAACATGGCATTAAAGCAAGAGGCTGCTCAGCTCAAGTGTGATGCTTCCAAGAAGAGAGTCAGGGATGCAACTCCTTCTTCTTCAACTCAAGTGGCAGCTAAGCAGCAAAAGTACTGGTTGCCTCCTCCACTTCCATTCCGCCAGCCTTAGCAGCACAAGAGCAAAGGTAGCAATGGATCTTCCCACCCACCCAACCCAGGCTTTCAGAGCAAAACTTCATCTCATGCTCCAAGGTCAAGTGCTCCGTATCACCGGCCGCTCTCAGAGGTTACGTGCAACAAGTGTCAGCAGAAGGGTCACTATGCAAACAAATGTTTCGACCAGAGGCATCTTCCACCTCCTCCTCCTGTGAGATCTGCTAGCAATGCAGTGGTCAAACATAATCCCAAGTTTGCAAAGGTCAACATGGTGAACGCAGCTCAGGCAGAGGACTCTTCAGAAGTGATCATGGGTAACTTTACAGTTAACTCTACTCCTGCAAAAGTCCTTTTTGATACTGGTCCATCACATTGTTTCATGTCAAGATCATTTGTTTCAAAGCATGACTTTGTTTCGGAAATGTTGGGTAAACCTATGGGAGTGGTTTCTCCGGCCAAGTCTATGAGGGCTACCACGATGATCCCGAATGTTTCTATCATGATGGGTGACTATAAGTTTCTGTCTTCTCCAATGGTCCTTGGTGACTCGGATATTGATCTAATTCTCGGAATGGACTGGCTTTCTAAGCACAAGGCTCAACTTGATTGTGCTGCCAGGCAGATTCAATTAACACACTTGTCTGAGGATGTGATCGTCTTTGCCGCTCGTGATGATACCATTCGACTGTTTTCTCTCAATGAGAAGGGCGGGTTGAATGCCATCTCTCAGATTCCAGTTGTTTGTGAATATCAAGACGTCTTTCCAGAAGAGCTTCCAGGAATGCCTCCTCACCGGCCAGTTGAATTCGTCATCGATCTTGAGCCTGGCACGGAACCTGTTTGCAAACGTCCTTACAAGCTTGGACCAAAAGAGTTGAAGGAGTTGAAGAAACAACTCGATATACAAGAGCGTATGGGTCTGATCCGACCAAGTTCTTCTCCATGGGGTTGTGGTGTTCTTTTTGTCAAGAAGAAGGATGGCACGGACTGACTCTGTGTCGACTACCGTCCATTGAATAAGAAGACCATAAAGAACAAGTACCCACTTCCCAACATCAACGAGCTTTTTGAACAACTCAGGGGTGCTCAAGTATTCTCCAAGCTTGACCTTCATATGGGCTATCATCAGATTCGCATTCGTGAACAAGACATCCCCAAGACAGCATTGAGAACAAGCTATGGTTCCTACGAATACATTGTCATGTCTTTCGGCCTTGTCAAAGCTCCTCCAACATTCTCTCGCATGATGAACTTCATCTTCAACCCCTACACAAATGACTTCGTCTTGGTCTATCTTGATGACATTTTGGTCTTTTCCAAGAACAAGGAGGATGATGCCAAGCACTTGAGATTGGTGTTGGACAAACTCAGAGAACATCAGTTCTATGTGAAGTTTTCAAAGTGCGAGTTTTGGCTCGATGAGGTTCTCTACCTTGGGCATATCATCTCCACCAAGGGCATAGCTATTAATCCTGAGAAGGTGTCTGCAATTGTGAATTGGGAACCACCTCAGAATGTCAAGCAACTCTGCAGCTTCCTTGGGCTCGCAAGCTATTGTTGAAGATTCGTTGAGAATTTCTCTAAGATCGTGAAGCCTCTTTCCAACCTTCTCCAGAAGCATGTGAAGTATGTCTGGACACCTGAATGTGACATCTCTTTCAACACCCTCAAAGAGAAGTTAGTCACAGCTCCAGTTCCGACTCCTCCTGATGAATCCAAACCATTCGAGGTTTTCTGTGATGCTTCCTTGCAAGGTCTCGATGTTGTGTTAATGCAAGATAAGAAAGTTGTGGCCTATACCTCGCGCCAGTTGAAGCACAACGAAAAGAGTATATTTCGAGTTGGCGGCAGTTGTCCATGCTCTTTTAACATGGAGACATCTCTTGTTGGGAAGGAAAGTGGACATCTTCACTGATCATCAGAGTCTCAAGTACATCTTCACTCAACCCTACCTCAACCTCAGGCAGACTCATTGGGTCGAGATGATTCAAGAGTATATTTCGAGTATTGAATATACTCCAGGAAAGACCAATGTCATTGCTGACGCTTTGAGCAGGAAGGCTTACTGCAACAGTTTGATTCTCAACCCTTTCCAATCGGACCTTTGTGAATCTTTCCGCAAACTTAATCTCCAAGTTGTTCCTCAAGGATTCCTTGTCAACCTCCAAGTATCTCCTACTTTGGAAGATCAGATTCGTGAGGCTCAACTTCGTGATGCTATGGTGAAGAAGGTGAAGATTGGGATTGCCAAGAGCCAACCCAAGTACAGGTGCTATCGCCTTGATGACAAAGATACTCTATTCTTCGAGGATCGCATTGTTGTTCCTAAGGGTGACCTTCGTAAAGTCATTATGAACGAGGCTCAAAATTCACTCCTTTCTATTCATCCTGGAAGTACGAAGATGTACCATGACCTCAAGCAGTCGTATTGGTGGACTCGAATGAAGCGCGAGATTGCTTAGTTCGTGAATGAATGTGATGTCTGTAGAAGAGTGAAAGCAGAACACCAACGGCCAGCTGGTCTCCTCCAACCTCTTGCCATTCCAGAATGGAAGTTTGACCATATTGAGATGAACTTCGTGACTGGATTTCCCAAGTCCAAGCCTGGCAATGATGCTATCTTCGTTGTCATCAACAAGCTCACTAAAGTGGCTCATTTTCTCCCTATCAAAGAATCTATCACAGCAGCTCAGTTGGCAGAGCTATATACCTCTAGGATTGTCTCTTTGCACGGCATTCCGCAGTTGATATCTTCAGATTGTGGAAGCATCTTTACCTCTAAGTTTTGGGATTCCTTCCAGAAGGCCATGGGCACCAGCATTCCCTTCAGCACAGCCTTTCATCCTCAAACTAGTGGACAAGTCGAGCGAGTAAATCAAATTCTTGAAGATATGCTCAGGGCTTGTGTCATTGCTTTCGGCATGAAGTGGGAAGATTGTCTTCCATATGCCGAGTTCTCCTACAACAACAGCTTCCAAGCGAGTTCGGGCAAGGCCCCATTCGAGATTCTATATGGCAGAAAGTGTCGTACTCCTCTTAACTTGTTAGAGCCTGGTGAACGCCAACTTCTTGGCAATGACTTAATCACGGAGGCTGAAGAAATGTGCAAAGTCATTCGTGAAAATCTCAAAGACGCGCAATCGCGCCAGAAGAGTTACTATGATAGCAAGCATCGTGACTTCGCTTTCGAGATCGGAGACCGTGTCTACCTCCGCGTCTCTCCAATGAAAGGTACTCGTCGCTTCGGTATCAAAGGGAAGCTTGCCTCTAGATACGTGGGTTCATTCAAGATCATTGGCAAAAGAGGCGATCTCGCCTATCAACTTGAGCTTCCATCCAACTTTGCAAATGTGCATGACGTGTTTCACGTGTCTCAGCTTTGCAAGTGTTTCAAGACTCCAGACCTCACCATCAACTTTGAAGAGATTGATCTCCAAGAAGACTTGTCTTATCATGAGCATCTTGTTGCTATTCTTGAAGAAACTGAGCGCAAGACTCGCAACAAGTCTATCAAATTCCTGAAAGTGAAGTGGTCGCACCATTCCGACCGTGAAGCCACCTGGGAACGTGAGGACCACCTCCGTTCCGAATATCGGGAGTTTTTCCAGTCCTAGATCATGGTGGAGTGTTGTAACGCCCCGTATGTAACTTGGCATATTTGTATTCCAACTCTTGCCATTTTCGGCTCTAAGTTATGATATTCCCTCGTGGTTGGGTTTTGTCTTCGTTTTTCATTTTGATCATGTCATGCATCTTATATGATGTCATCATGTGCATCGCATTTGCATACATGTTCGTCTCATGCATCCGAGCTTTTTTCCCCGTTGTCCGTTTTGCGATCCGGCACTCATATGTCCTCCAGCGTCCCCTTTTGCCTCTTTTCGTGTGTGGGTGTTAAATGTTCTCATATTGGACCGAGACTTGCCAAGCGGCCTTGGTACATTACCGGTAGACCGCCTGTCAAGTTTCGTGCCATTTGGAGTCCGTTTGATACTCCAACGGTTAACCGAGGAACCGTAAAGGCCTCCTGTGTGTTGCAGCCCAACACCCTTCCAAAGTGGCCCAAAACCCATCCAAACCCCCTCCATCCTCTCGGTCGTTCAATCACGATCCTGTGGTTGAAAACCGCACTCCATTTGGACTCTCCAAACTCCCTCTAGCTATAAATATGTGCCCCCCTCCTTCATTTTCGGGTCCAAAACCCTAGCACCTCTCCCTCTCCGCGCCGGACACGTCCGCCGACGTCGGACGCGTCCAGCCGCCACCTCTCGCCCAATCGATGCGCGCCACCTGTCGCCGGCCGCGCCCGCCACGACCGGAGCTCGCCGAGAGCACCTCCTCGCCCCGCAACCGCCCGAATCCGGCACCCCGGCGACCGGATCCGCCATCTCGCGCCTCCTCCGACCCCGCCTAGCTCGCCGGAGCTCCTTCCCCCACCGGATCCGGTGAACCACCTCACTGGCCGCCGTCCTCGTTCGTCTCCGGCAAATCTCCGGCGAACCTCGAGATGCGCGTCAACGAACCCTAGGTCAAATTTTGCCTAAGTCCTTTTTCCTGCATATTTTTTAGCTATGTTCATCGCATCATATCTCATCATCCGTAGCTCCGTTTTGGGCGTGCCATATATCGAAATGTTCGTTAGGATGTCCTCTTCATTTCATTCCATTTCACCATGCTTGTTTGAGTCCATCTTGATGCCTAAAATGCTGTTGCAAGAGTGCTATAAAATGTTAGTTTCTGTTTCTTAACAGATTATGGGCATTTGTCATTTTTGCCATGATTATTGTGTGCCTCTTATGAACTTGAGCCCTACATGTGTTTTGGGCTATGCCATGCCATCTTTACAGGGGTGTATGCCATGTATTTTTGTGATCAATGTGCTGACTAGCACAAGCATGCAAAGTAGCCCTCGTGATGTTGCTGATTTCAGGGACTTAGAATTCTTCTAAGTCATTTCCCTGATGTTATTTTTATGCCATGTATTCATGTTGCTACAGAGTGATCCATGCCTCTTTTGAGCATGTTTAGTAAGGATGTTTTTGAGATATTGTTATGTTCTATCCATCCATGTCTTTGTTTGCAATTATGAAGTATCCTAGCATGACTCAATCTTGCTCTACTTTTGCTATAAAATGTTCCTGGCAAATTGTTTACATGTTATTCAATTTTGCCAAGGTTGTTGTAGTTGATCCTTGCATGTTATGAGATGGTTCTTGCCATGGTTAGCTTCTTGATCATGTCTTCTTGCTGGGTGTATGCTTAGTTTGTCGTGCAATGCTTTGTGTTGAGTGCACCGAGCTCGCAAACATGCCTACGTAACTCTATTTTTGCCATGTCCAGTTTTCTGCTAAGTCTGAATATGTTAACGAAACTTGCTATGTTTAAATGGGTGCCATCATATCTTCTGGTCCATTTTGGCGTATGGTCAGTAAGGGACTTCTGTTATATGCTTTGAGTAGTTTCATGTCATGCCTTGCCTTGCCATGATATGTTCCTATAGCATGTTGTTATCTTGCTCTAAACATTGCTTCCTGATGTTAATTCATGTCATGTTGTTATTTTCACTAAGTCTGTGAACTTGATATCTTTTGCACTTTTGCCATGCTTGTTTGAACCTGCTATTGTGTGATTTAGCCGTAGCTCAGTATTCATCTTTTGTCAAGTATCTTGAGTGGATCACTGCCATGTGCTTTGTTGCTATGTTAGAGTGAAGTAGCTTAGTTTATTGTTGCATTTTAGATGGCATCGTGCTGTTAATCGTAGAATTGTGCCATTATTGTTTTTCTTGCCATTTGCAAACCGTGCATCCGATTCTGGTGATCTTTATATCGATTTCGACTAAAATCAACTCATCTTTCCAGCGGCACACTTGGTTTGCCAAGTTGAGGCCTGGTTCAATCTTTCCTTTCCGAAGCACGCATATGCATTGCATATTACATCCCGCATATCATGCCATGTTTTGCATCATGTTGTTTGCGCATTGCACCGTGGTTGATTGTGGTTCCCTTTGCTTGTGTTCCTGCCTTGGGTAGAGCCGGTAGATGAGTACGTGATCGAGGAACCCGTTGAGTATGCTTACAAGGATCAAGCTTACGTCAACTCGAAGAACTTTGCAGGCAAGATGACCATACCCTCGAAATCACTTCTATCTTTGCTTGCTAGTTGCTCGCTCTATTGCTATGCCTATGCCTCGATACCTAGAACATGCCTCCCATATTGCCATGTCAAACCTCTAACCCACCTTGTCCTAGCAAACCGTTCTTTGGCTATGTTACCGCTTTGCTCAACCCCTCTTATAGCGTTGCTAGTTGCAGGTGAAGATTGGAGTTTGTTCCTTGTTGGAACATGTTTATTGTTGGGATATCATTATTATATCTTGTTTACTCTAATGCACCTATATACTTGGTAAAGGGTGGAAGGCTTGGCCTTATGCCTGGTGTTTTGTTCCACTCTTGCGGCCTTATTTTCCGTCATACCAGTGTTATGTTCCTTGATTTTGCGTTCCTTACGCGGTTGGGTTATAATGGGAACCCCTTGATAGTTCGCCTTGAATAAAACTCCTCCAGCAAGGCCCAACCTTGGTTTTACCATTTGCCACCTAGCCTTTTTCCCTTGGGTTTTGCGAACTCAAGGGTCATCTTTATTTTAACCCCCCCCCCCGGGGGGGGGGGGCTTCTCTAAGTGTTGGTCCAACCTAGAGCACCGTGCGGGGCCATCCCTTGGCAACTTGGGTTACATTGGCTCCCATATGCTTAGCTTATCCGGTGTGCCCTGAGAACGAGATATGTGAAGCTCCTATCGGGATTTGTCAGCACAACGGGTGGTCTTGCTGGTCTTGTTTTAACATTGTCGAAATGTCTTGTAACCAGGATTCCGACTCTGATCGGGTCGTCCTGGGAGAAGGAATATCCTTCATTGACCGTGAGAGCTTGTCATGGGCTAAGTTGGGACACTCCTGCAGGGTTTTGAACTTTCGAAAGCCGTGCCCGCGGTTATGGGCAGATGGGAATTTGTTAATATCCGGTTGTAGAAAACTTGAAACTTAACTTAATTAAAATGAATCGACAGCTTGTGTAGCCATGATGGTCTCTTTTCGGCGGAGTCCGGGAAGAGAACACGGTCTCGTGTTATGCTTGAACGTAAGTAGTTCGAGGATCACTTCTTGATCTTTGTAGGTTCTCGACCATGCTTTGCCTTCTCTTCTCGCTCTCATTTGCGTAAGTTAGCCACCATATATGCTAGTGCTTGGTGCAGCTCCACCTCACTACCTTTTCCTTCCCATAAGCTTAGATAGTCTTGATCGCGAGGGTGTGAGATTGCTGAGTCCCCATGACTCACAGATTACTTCCAAAACAAGATGCAGGTGCCGATGATACCATTCCAGGGGATGCGACTGAACTCAAGTGGGAGTTCGACGAGGACTCAGGACGTTACTACGTTTCCTTTCCAGATGATCAGTAGTGGAGCTCATTTGGGGCGATTGGGGATCTTATGCATTTGGGGTTGTCTTTATTTTGGTTCCGTAGTCGGACCTTGATTGTATCTGGATGATGTAATGCTACATTTATGTATTGTGTGAAGTGGCGATTGTAAGCCAACTCTGTACCTCTTTCTTATTCAGTACATGGGATGTGTAAAGATTACCCCTCTTGCGACATGCCTACAATGCGGTTATGCCTCTAAGTCGTGCTCCGACACGTGGGAGATATAGCCGCATCGTGGGTGTTACACCGCTGGAGGGGGAATCAATCACGGAGGGCTTCTACATCAACACCATAGCCTCTCCGATGATGTGTGAGTAGTTTACCACAAACCTTCGGGTCCATAGTTATTAGCTAGATGGCTTCTTCTCTCTCTTTGGATCTCAATACAAAGTTCTCCTCAATTCTCTTGGAGATCTATTTGATGTAATTATTTTTGCGGTGTGTTTGTCGAGATCCGATGAATTGTGGGTTTATGATCAATATTATCTATGAACAATATTTGGTTCTTCTCTGAATTCTTTTATGCATGATTTAAATATCTTTGCAAGTCTCTTCGAATTATCAGTTTGGTTTGGCCTACTAGATTGATCTTTCTTGCAATGGCAGAAGTGCTTAGCTTTGGGTTCAATCTTGCGGTGTCCTTTCCCAGTGACAGCAGGGGCAGCAAGGCATGTATTGTATTGTTGCCATCGAGGATAAAAAGATGGGGTTTATATGATATTGCTTGAGTTTATCCATCTACATCATGTCATCTTGCCTAATGCATTACTCTGTTCTTATGAACTTAATACTCTATATGCATGCTGGATAGCGGTCAATGTGTGGAGTAATAGTAGTAGATGCAGAATCGTTTCGGTCTACTTGTCACGGGCGTGATGCCTATATACATGATCATTCCTAAATATTCTCATAACTATTCGCTTTTCTATCAATTGCTCGACAGTAATTTGTTCACCCACCGTAGATTATGCTATCTTGAGAGAAGCCACTAGTGAAACCTATGGCCCGGGTCTATTCTCCATTATATTATTCTCCCAACAACTAGCCATTTCTGTCGCCGTTTATTTTGCAATCTTTATTTTCCAATCTATACCACAAAAATACCAAAAATATTTATCTTATTATATCTATCAGATCTCACTCTCGTAAGTGACCGTGAAGGGATTGACAACCCATTTATCGCATTGGTTGCGAAGTTCTTGTTCGTTTGTGTGGGTACTAGGCGACTTGCGTGTAGTCTCCTACTGGATTGATACCTTGGTTCTCAAAAACTAAGGGAAATACTTACGCTACTTTGTTGCATCACCCTTTCCTCTTCAAGGGAAAACCAACACATGCTCAAGAGGTAGCAAGAAGGATTTCCGGCGCCGTTGCTGGGGAGATCTATGCACAAGTCAAGACATACCAAGTACCCATCACAAACTCTTATTCCTCGCATTACATTATTTGCCATTTGCCTCTCGTTTTCCTCTCACCCACTTCACCCTTGCTGTTTTGTTCGCCTCTTTTCCGTTCGTCCTTTTCCCGTTTGCCTTTCTTTCGCCATGGCCGAATCAAAAAGGGGTAATGCTTTTCTCCTGAGTTCTAGCACTTTGGATAGACCCTCTGTCCTTTCTAAGCTCATAAATAATGATGCTATGGAAAGACCTACCGGGGTTATCAATGAGAGTTTGGATAATTTCGATGAAGATGATCCTGGAATCTTTCGTTATTTGCTTGATGAGTTTTGAAAGACGCTTGGGATAGGTTATTAAGGATCCGAGCTAGCTATGTGCCCCAATATCAAATTGAGATATACCTAAAAAGTTTTTATGTTGGCTTACCCTCTTTGTTCAAGCAAGTTTTGGATTCTATTTTTCAAGAAATTTTTCTTGAGGGGGATGCCATAGATACCTATGAAAAGATGAAAACTATATTTGTCCACCCCATGAGTGAGAAGGTTGAATCCACCTCTCTTTTTTGCTTTTATCAAAATGAAATTATCAAAGAGATGAAGGCTAGCTTAGATGCAAACTTTTGTAGCATGCTTAATATTTCTTCCACCATTAATGGCCATGTGCTTTCTCAAAATAGAAGGATAAATGATATAGATAAGAAATTTTATCTTTTCTTTCCCAACACCAAAGAGGACAATACCTAGATCTATTCTTGTTTTTATGCCTAGCTAGGGGCGTTAAACGACAGCGCTTGTTGGGAGGCAACCAATTTTATTTTTGTTTCTTGATTTTTATTCCTGTTTAGTAATAAATCAATCATCTATCCTATGTTATGATTGTATTTTTTATGCTTTAATTAGTGTTTGTGCCAAGTAAAGCCTTTAGGGTCTTCTTGGATGATTGTTGTTTGATCTTGCTGGAAAAAACAGAAAGTATGCGCTCATGAGAATAATTTTCATTTTTAACCAGAGAGCGATAAAATACTTATTCCAATTGCAGTAGATCAACATACAAATTATTAAGGTCTTCCTAATTTGGTAGGATTTTTGGAGTTACAGAAGTATTCTGAACTTACAGATTACTACAGACTGTTCTATTTTTGACAGATTCTGTTTTTCGTGTGTTGTTTGCTTATTTTGATGAATCGATGGCTAGTATCGGAGGGTATGAACCATAGATAAGTTGCAATACAGTAGGTTTGACACCAATATAAATAAAGAATGATTTCATTACAGTACCTTGAAGTGGTGGTTTGTTTTCTTATACTAACGGAGCTCATGAGATTTTTCTGTTGAGTTTTGTGTTGTGAAGTTTTCAAGTTTTTTGGGTAAAGATTTGATGGATTTTGGAATAAGTAGTGGAAAGCGCCTAAGCTTGGGGATTACCAAGGCACCCCAAGGTAAAATCCAAGGACAACCAAAAGCCTAAGCTTGGGGATGCCCCGGAAGGCATCCCCTCTTTCGTCTTCGTCCATCGGTAACTTTACTTGAGGCTATATTTTTATTCACCACATGATATGTGTTTTGCTTGGAGCGTCTTGTATGATTTGAGTCTTTGCTTTTTAGTTTACCACAATCATCCTTGCTGTACACACCTTTTGGGAGAGACACACATGAATCATAATTTATTAGAATACTCTATGTGCTTCACTTATATCTTTTGAGCTAGATAATTTTGCTCTACTGCTTCACTTATATCCTTTTAAGAGCACGGTGGTGGTTTTATTTTATAAAAATTATTGATATCTCATGGTTCACTTATATCATTTTGAGAGTCTTTTAGAATGGCATGGTAATTTGTTTTGGCTATAAAATTAGTCCTAATATGATAGGCATCCAAGATGGGTATAATAAAAAACTTTCATATAAAGTGCATTGAATACTATGAGAAGTTTGGTACTTGATGATTGTTTTGAGATATGAAGATGGTAATATTAGAGTCATGCTAGTTGAGTAGTTGTGAATTTGAGAGATACTTGTGTTAAAGTTTGTGATTCCCGTAGCATGCATGTATGGTGAACCGTTATGTGATGAAGTCGGAGCATGATTTATTTATTGATTGTCCTTATGACTGGCGGTCGTGGACGAGCGATGGTCTTTTCCTACCAATCTATCCCCCTAGGAGCATGCGCGTAGTACTTTGTTTTGATAACTAATAGAATTTTGCAGTAGGTATGTTAGTTCTTTATGACTAATGTTGAGTCCATGGATTATACGCACTCTCACCCTTCCACCATTGCTAGCCTCTCTAGTACCGTGCAACTTTCGCCGGTACCATAAACCCACCATATATCTTCCTCAAAACAGCCACCATACCTACCTATTATGGCATTTCCATAGCCATTCCGAGACATATTGCCATGCAACTTTCCACCGCTCCGTTTATTACGACACACTTCATCATTGTCATATTGCTTTGCATGATCATGTAGTTGACATCGTATTTGTGGCAAAGCCACCGTTCATAATTCTTTCATACATGTCACTCTTGATTCATCGCATATCTTGGTACACTGCCGGAGGCATTCACATAGAGTCATATTTTTTTTCTAGTATCGACTTGTAATTCTTGAGTTGTAAGCAAATAAAAGTGTGATGATCATCATTATTCGAGCATTGTCCTAGTGAGGAAAGGATGATGGAGACTATGATTCCCCCATAAGTCGGGATGGGACTCCGGACGAATAATAAACAAAGAAAATAAAGAGGCCATAAAAAATAGAAAAGGCCCAAATAAAAAAAGAAAAAAAGAGAGATAAGGGACAATGCTATTATCCTTTTACCTCACTTGTGCTTCAAAGTAGCACCATGATCTTCATGATAGAGAGTCTCCTATGTTTCCACTTTCATATACTAGTGGGAATTTTTCATTATAGAACTTGGCTTGTATATTCCAATGATGGGCTTCCTCCAAATGCCCTAGGTCTTCGTGAGCAAGCAAGTTGGACGCACACCCACTTAGTTTCTTTTTGAGCTTCCATACACTTATAGCTCTAGTGCATCCGTTGCATGGAAATCCCTACTCAATCACATTGATATCTATTGATGGGCATCTCCATAGCCCGTTGATACGCCTAGTTAGTTGATACGTCTCCAACGTATCTACTTTTCCAAAAACTTTTACCCTTGTTTTGGACTCTAACTTGCATGATTTGAATGGAACTAACCCGGACTGACGTTGTTTTCAGTAGAATTACCATGGTGTTATTTATGTGCAGGAACAAACATTCTCGGAATGACCTGAAACTTCACGGAGCCACTTTTCAGAAAATATGAAAAATACTTACAAAAGATGAAGGCCAGGGGGCCCACCACCTCTCCATGAGGGTGGGGGGCGCGCCTGCCCCCCTACGGCGCGCCCCCCTACCTCGTGGGCCCCCTGTTGCCTCTCCGACTCCAACTCCAACTCTATATATTGAGTTTCAGGGAAAAAAACCAGGGAGAAGAAATCATCGCGTTTTACGATACGGAGCCGCTACCAAGCCCTAAAACCTCTTGGGAGGGCTGATCTGGAGTCCGTTCGGGGCTCCGGAGAGGGGAATCCGTCGCCATCGTCATCATCAACCATCCTCCATCACCAATTTCATGATGCTCACCGTCGTGCGTGAGGAATTCCATCATAGGCTTGATGTACGGTGATGGGTTTGATGGGATCTATCATGTAATCAAGTTAGTTTTGTTAGGGTTTGATCCCTAGTGTCCACTATGTTCTGAGATTGATGTTGCTATGACTTTGCTATGCTTAATGCTTGTCACTAGGGCCCGAGTGCCATGATTTCAGATTTGAACCTATTATGTTTTCATCAATATATGAGTGTTCTTGATCCTATCTTGCAAGTCTATAGTCACCTATTATGTGTTATGATCTGTTAACCCCGAAGTGACAATAATCGGGATACTTACCGGTGATGACCGTAGTTTGAGGAGTTCATGTATTCATTATGTGTTAATGCTTTGTTCCGGTTCTCTATTAAAAGGAGGCCTTAATATCCCTTAGTTTCCGTAAGGACCCCGCTGCCACGAGAGGGTAGGACAAAAGATGTCATGCAAGTTCTTTTCCATAAGCACGTATGACTATGTTCGGAATACATGCCTACATTATATCAATGAATTGGAGCTAGTTCTGTGTCACCCTAGGTTATGACTGTTACATGATGAACCGCATCCGGCATTGGTGTGAGACTATCTTCTCCTTTTTGTCTTCTCCACAACCACCATTCTATTCCACCTATAGTGCTATATCCATGGCTCACGCTCATGTATTGCGTGAAGATTGAAAAATTTTGAGAATGTCAAAAGTATGAAACAATTGCTTGGCTTGTCATCGGGGTTGTGCATGATTTAAATATTTTGTGTGGTGAAGATAGAGCATATCCAGACTATATGATTTTGTAGGGATAACTTTCTTTGGCCATGTTATTTTGAGAAGACATAATTGCTTAGTTAGTATGCTTGAAGTATTATTATTTTTATTTCAATATTAAACTTTTATCTTGAATCTTTCGGATCTGAACATTCATGCCACAATAAAGAGAATTACTTTGAGAATTATGTTGGGAAGCATTCCACATTAAAAATTCTGTTTTTATCATTTACCTACTCGAGGACGAGCAAGAATTAAGCTTGGGGATGCTTGATACGTCTCCAACATATCTATAATTTTTGCTTGTTCCATGCTATTATATTATCTGTTTTGGATGTTTTATGGGCTTTAATATACCTTTTATATTATCTTTGGGATTTACCTATTAACTGAAAGCCTAGTGCAAATTGCTGTTTTTTTGCCTATTTCGGTGTTTCGCAGAAAAGGAATAGCAAACGGAATCCAAACGGAATGAAACCTTCGCGAGGATCGTTTTTGGGACAAGCATGATCCAGGAGACTTGGAGTGGACGTCAAGAAAGAAAGCGAGGAGGCCACGAGGCAGGAGGGCGCGCCCCCACCCTCGTGGGCCCCTCGCAGCTCCACCGACCTACTTCTTCCTCCTATATATACCCATATACCCTGAAAACATCCAGGAGCACCACGAAACACTATTTCCACCGCCGCAACCTTTTGTACCCGTGAGATCCCATCTTGGGGCCTTTTCCGACGGTCCGCCGGTGGGGGAATCAATCACGAAGGGCTTCTACATCAACACCACAGCCTCTGCGATGATGTGTGAGTAGTTTACCACAGACCTTCGGGTCCATAGTTATTAGCTAGGTGGCTTCTTCTCTCTCTTTGGATCTCAATACAAAGTTCTCCTCGATTCTCTTGGAGATCTATTTGATGTAATTCTTTTTGCGGTGTGTTTGTCGAGATCCGATGAATTGTGGGTTTATGATCAAGATTATCTATGAACAATATTTGGTTCTTCTCTGAATTCTTTTATGCATGATTTAAATATCTTTGCAAGTCTCTTCGAATTATCAGTTTGGTTTGGCCTACTAGATTAATCTTTCTTGCAATGGGAGAAGTGCTTAGCTTTGGGTTCAATCTTGCGGTGTCCTTTCCCAGTGACAGCAGGGGCAGCAAAGCACGTATTGTATTGTTGCCATTGAGGATAAAAAGATGGGGTTTATATCATATTGCTTGAGTTTATCCCTCTACATCATGTCATCTTACCTAATGCGTTACTCTGTTCTTATGAATTTAATACTCTAGATGCATGCTGGTTAGCGGTCGATGAGTGGAGTAATAGTAGTAGATGCAGAATTGTTTCGGTCTACTTGTCACGGACGTGATGCCTATGTTGGAAATATGCCCTAGAGTCAATAATATAATTGTTATTATTATATTTCCTTTTTCATGATAATTGTCTATTTTTCATGCTATAATTGTATTATCCGGAAATCGTGATACATGTGTGAATACATAGACCACAACATGTCCCTAGTGAGCCTCTAGTTGAGTAGCTCATTGATCAACAGATGGTCATGGTTTCCTGACTATGGAAATTGGATGTCATTGATAATGGGATCACATCATTAAGGGAAAGATGTGATGGACAAGACCCAATCCTAAGCATAGCACAAGATCGTAGTTCGTCTGCTAGAGCTTTTCTAATGTCAAGTATCTTTTCCTTTGACCATGAGATTGTGCAACTCCCGGATACTATAGGAATACTTTGGGTGTGCCAAACATCACAACGTAACTGGGTGGCTATAAAGGTGCACTAAGGGTATCTCCAAAAGTGTCTGTTGGGTTGGCACGAATCGAGACTGGGATTTGTCACTCCGTATGACGGAGAGGTATCTCTGGGCCCACTCGGTAAGACATCATCGTAATGAGCTCAATGTGACTAAAGGGTTGGTCACGGGATGATGTGTTACGGAACGAGTAAAGTGACTTGTCGGTAACGAGATTGAACGAGGTATTGCGATACCGACGATCGAATCTCGGGCAAGTAACGTACCGATTGACAAAGGGAATTGTATACGGGATTGCTTGAATCCTCGACATCGTGGTTCATTCTATGAGATCATCGTGGAACATGTGGGAGCCAACATGGGTATCCAGATCCTGCTGTTGGTTATTGGCCGGAGAGTTGTCTCGGTCATGTCTGCATGGTTCCCGAACCCGTAGGGTCTACACACATAAGGTTCGATGACGCTAGGGTTATTAGGAAGATTTGTATGTGATTACTGAATGTTGTTCGGAGTCCCGGATGAGATCCCGGATGTCACGAGGAGTTTCGGAATAGTCCGAAGGTGAATATTTATATATGGGAAGTCATCATACGATCATCGGAAATATTTGGGGGTATGCCGGTATTGTACCGGGACCACCGGAGGGGTTCCGGGGGTCCACCGGGAGGGTCCACCTGCCCCGGAGGGCCTTATGGGCTGTAGGTGGAAGGGAACCAGCCCCTAGTGGGCTGGGCGCCATCCCACCCTAGGGCCCATGCGCCTAGGGTTTGGGGAGGAACCCTAAAGGGGGCGCCACCCTTGCTTGGGGGGCAAGCCCCCTCCCCCTTGGCCGCCCCCCTCTAGATCTCATCTAGAGGGGCCGGCCCCCTTCCCCCTTGTCCCTATAAATAGAGGGGCGAGAGCAGGGCTGCAGCACCACACCCAAGGCGCAGCCCCTCCCCTCCCCAACACCTCTCCTCCTCCGCGTGAGCTTGGCGAAGCCCTGCCGGAGAACTGCCACTCCATCACCACCACGCCGCCGTGCTGTTGTTGGAGCCTTCTTCCTCATCCTCTCCCTCCTCCTTGCTGGATCAAGGCGCAGGAGACGTCACCGGGCTGCACATGTGTTGAACGCGGAGGCGCCGTTGTTTGGTGCTTAGATCGGATTCGGCCGCGGTCTGAATCGCTATGTGTACGACTCCTCCAACCGCGTTCTTGCAACGCTTCCTTCTCGCGATCTTCAAGGGTATGAAGATGCATTCCCTTCTCTCTCGTTGCTAGTTACTCCATAGATTGATCTTGGTGATGCGTAGAAAAATTTTAATTTCTGCAACGATCCCCAACAGTGGTATCAGAGCCAGGTCTATGCGTAGTTTCTATGTACGAGTAGAACACAAGTTGTTGTGGGCATCGATTTTGTCAATTTACTTGCCGTTACTAGTCTTATCTTGATTCGGAGGCATCGTGGGATGAAGCGGCCCGGACCGACCTTACACGTACGCTTACGTGAGACTGGTTCCATCGACTGACATGCACTAGTTGCATAAGGTGGCTAGCGGGTGTCTGTCTCTCCCACTTTAGTCGGATCGGATTCGATGAAAAGGGTCCTTATGAAGAGTAAATAGAAATTGGCATATCACGTTGTGGTTTTGGCGTAGGCAAGAAATGTTCTTGCTAGAAACCTATAGCAGCCACGTAAAAACTTGCAAAAACAATTAGAGGACGTCTAACTTGTTCTTGCAGCATATGCCGTGTGATGTGATATGGCCAAAAGGATGTGATGAATGATATATGTGATGTATGAGATTGATCATGTTCCTGTAATAGGAATCAGGACTTGCATGTCGATGAGTATGACAACCAGCACGAGTCATAGGAGTTGTCTTAATTTATTTATGACCTGTGTGTCAACATAAACGTCATGTAATTACTTTACTTTATCGCTAGCTGTTAGCCATAGTAGTAGAAGTAATAGTTGACGAGACAACTTCATGAAGACACAGTGATGGAGATCATGATGATGGAGGTACATGGTGTCATGACGGTGACAATGATGATCATGGCGCCCCGAAGATAGAGATCAAAAGGAGCAAAATGATATTGGCCATATCATGTCACTATTTGATTGCATGTGATGTTTATCATGTTTTACATCTTATTTGCTTAGAACGATGGTAGCATAAATAAGATGATCCCTCGCAATAATTTCAAGAAGATGTTCCCCCTAACTGTGCACCGTTGCTAAGGTCCGTTGTCCGAAGCACCACGTGATGATTGGGTGTGATAGGTTCTAACGTTCGCATACAACGGGTGTAAGCCATATTTACACACGCAATACACTTAGGTTGACTTGCCGAGCCTAGCATGTACAGACATGGCCTCGGAACACGGAAGACCGAAAGGTCGAACATGAGTCGTATAGAAGATACAATCAACATGAAGATGTTCACCGATGATGACTAGTCCGTCTCACGTGATGATCGGACACGGCCTAGTTGACTCGGATCATGTATCACTTAGATGACTAGAGGGATGTCTATCTGAGTGGGAGTTCATTAAATAATTTGATTAGATGAACTTAATTATCATGAACATAGTCTAAAATTCTTTGCAATATTTCTTGTAGATCAAATGGCCCACGCTAATGTTGCCCTCAACTTCAATGCGTTCCTAGAGAAAACCAAGCTGAAAGACGATGGCAGCAACTACACGGACTGGGTCCATAACCTGAGGATTATCCTCATAGCTGCCAGGAAAGCATATGTCCTTGATGCACCGCTAGGTGAAGCACCTGTTTTCCCAGCAGAACAAGACGTTATGAACGCCTGGCAGATGCGTAGTGATGATTACTCCCTGGTTCAGTGCGGCATGCTTTACAGGTTAGAACTGGGGCTCCAAAAGCGTTTTGAGCAACACGGAGCATATGAGATGTTCCAAGAGCTAAAAATGGTTTTCCAAGCTCATGCCCGGGTCGAGAGATATGAAGTCTCCGACAAGTTCTACAGTTGTAAGATGGAGGAGAATAGTTCCGTCAGCGAGCACATACTCAAAATGTCTGGGTTGCACAACCGCTTGTCTCAGCTGGGAGTTAACCTCCCGGATGATGCGGTCGTTGACAGAACCCTTCAGTCGCTCCCGCCTAGCTACAAGAGCTTTGTGATGAACTTCAATATGCAGGGGATAGAAAAGACCATTCCTGAGGTATATTGAATGCTGAAATCAGTGGAGGTGGAAATCAAAAAGTAACATCAAGTGTTGATGGTGAATAAAACCACTAAGTTCAAGAAAGGCAAGGGTAAAAAGAACTTCAAGAAGGACGACAAGGGAGTTGCCGCGCCCGGTAAGCAAGCTGCCGGGAAGAAGACAAAGAATGGACCCAAGCCTGAGACTGAGTGCTTTTATTGCAAGGGAAACGGTCACTGGAAGCGGAACTGCCCCAATTACTTAGCGGATAAGAAGGCCGTCAATGTCAAAGGTATATGTGATATACATGTTATTGATGTGTACCTAACCAGCTCTCGTAGTACCTCCTGGGTATTTGATACCGGTACGGTTGCTCATATTTGTAACTCAAAATAGGAGCTGCGGAATAAACGGAGACTGGCAAAGGACGAGGTGACGATGCGCGTCGCGAATGGTTCCAAGGTCGATGTGATCGCCGTCGGCACGCTACCTCTACATTTACCTACGGGATTAGTTTTAAACCTCAATAATTGTTATTTAGTACCAGCTTTGAGCATGAACATTGTATCTGGATCTCGTTTAATGCGAGATGGCTACTCATTTAAATCTGAGAATAATGGTTGTTCTATTTATATGAGAGACATGTTTTATGGTCATGCCCCGCTAGTCAATGGTTTATTCTTATTTAATCTCGAACGTGATGTTACACATATTCATAGTGTGAATGCCAAAAGATGTAAGGTTGATAATGATAGTCCCACATACTTGTGGCACTGCCGCCTTGGTCACATTGGTGTCAAACGCATGAAGAAACTCCATGCAGATGGACTTTTGGAGTCTCTTGATTATGAATCATTTGACACGTGCGAACCATGCCTCATGGGCAAAATGACCAAGACTCCGTTCTCCGGAACAATGGAGCGAGCAACCAACTTATTGGAAATCATACATACTGATGTGTGCGGTCCAATGAGTGTTGAGGCTCGCGGAGGCTATCGTTATGTTCTCACCCTCACTGATGACTTGAGTAGATATGGGTATGTCTACTTAATGAAACACAAGTATGAGACCTTTGAAAAGTTCAAGGAATTTCAGAGTGAGGTTGAGAATCAACATGACAGGAAAATCAAGTTCTTACGATCAGATCATGGGGGAGAATATTTGAGTCACGAATTTGGCACGCACTTAAGGAAATGCGGAATTGTTTCACAACTCATGCCGCCTAGAACACCTCAGCGTAATGGTGTGTCCGAATGTCGTAATCGCACTCTATTGGATATGGTATGATCTATGATGTCTCTTACCGATCTACCGCTATCATTTTGGGGTTATGCTATAGAGACTGCTGCATTCACTTTAAATAGGGCTTCATTGAAATCCGTTGAGACGACACCGTATGAATTGTGGTTTGGTGAGAAACCTAATATGTCATTTCTGAAAGTTTGGGGATGCGATGCTTATGTCAAGAAACTTCAACCTGAAAATCTCGAAACCAAATCGGAAAAATGTGTCTTCATAGGATACCCTAAGGAAACTATTGGGTATACCTTCTACCTTAGATCCGAAGGCAAGATCTTTGTTGCCAAGAATGGATCCTTTCTAGAGAAAGAGTTTATCTCGAAAGAAGTAAGTGGGAGGAAAGTAGAACTTGATGAAGTATTGCCTCTTGAACCGGAGAGTGGCGCAGCTCAAGAAAATGTTTCTGAGGTGCCTGCACTGACTAGAGAGGAAGTTAATGATGATGATCATGAAACTTCAGATCAAGTTGCTACTGAACTTCGTAGGTCCACAAGGACACATTCCGCACCAGAGTGGTACGGCAACCCTGTCCTGGAAATCATGTTGTTAGACAATGGTGAACCTTCGAACTATGAAGAAGCAATGGCGGGCCCAGATTCCGATAAATGGCTGGAAGCCATGAAATCCGAGATAGGATCCATGTATGAAAACAAAGTATGGACTTTGACTGACTTGCCCGATGATCGGTGAGCCATAGAAAATAAATGGATCTTTAAGAAGAAGACAGATGCAGATGGTAATGTGACCATCTATAAGGCTCGGCTTGTCGCTAAAGGTTATCGACAAGTTCAAGGGGTTGACTACGATGAGACTTTCTCACCCGTAGCGAAGCTGAAGTCCGTCCGAATCATGTTAGTAATTGCCGCATTCTATGATTATGAGATATGGCAAATGGACGTCAAAACGGCATTCCTTAATGGTTTCCTTAAGGAAGAATTGTATATGATGCAGCCAGAAGGTTTTGTCGATCCTAAGAATGCTGACAAGGTGTGCAAGCTCCAACGCTCAATCTATGGGCTGGTGCAAGCATCTCGTAGTTGGAACATTCGATTTGATGAGATGATCAAAGTGTTTGGGTTTACGCAGACTTATGGAGAAGCCTTTGTTTACAAGAAAGTGAGTGGGAGCTCTGTAGCATTTCTCATATTATATGTGGATGACATACTATTGATGGGAAATGATATAGAATTCTTGGAAAGCATAAAGGCCTACTTGAACAAGTGTTTTTCAATGAAGGATCTTGGAGAAGTTGCTTATATATTAGGCATCAAGATCTATAGAGATAGATCGAGACGCCTCATTGGTCTTTCACAAAGTACGTACCTTGACAAGATATTGAAGAAGTTCAATATGGATCAGTCCAAGAAGGGGTTCTTGCCTGTATTGCAAGGTATGAGATTGAGCACGGCTCAATGCCCGACCACGCTAGAACATAGAGAAAATATGAGTGTCATCCCCTATGCCTCGGCCATAGGGTCTATTATGTATGCCATGCTGTGTACCAGACCTGATGTAAACCTTGCCGTAAGTTTGGTAGGAAGGTACCAAAGTAATCCCGGCATGGAACACTGGACAGCGGTCAAGAATATTCTGAAGTACCTGGAAAGGACTAAGGATATGTTTCTCATTTATGGAGGTGACGAAGAGCTCGTCGTAAAGGGTTACATCGATGCTAGCTTCGACACATATCTGGATGACTCCAAGTCACAAACCTGATACATGTATATTTTGAATGGCGGGGCAGTTAGCTGGTGTAGTTGCAAGCAAAGCGTCGTGGCGGGATCTACATGTGAAGCGGAGTACGTGGCAGCCTCGGAGGCAGCACAAGAAGCAATCTGGATGAATGAGTTCATTACCGACCTAGGAGTTATTCCCAATGCGTCGGGCCTGATGACTCTCTTCTATGACAACACTGGAGCTATTGCCCTTGCCAAGGAGCCTAGGTTTCACAGGAAGACCAGGCATATCAAGCGTCGCTTCAACTCCATTCGTGAAAATGTTCAAAATGGAGACATGGATATTTGTAAAGTGCATACGGACCTGAATGTCGCAGATCCGTTGACTAAACCTATTGCTCGAGCAAAACATGATCAACACCAGAACTCTATGGGTGTTCGATTCATCACAATGTAACTAGATTATTGACTCTAGTGCAAGTGCGAGACTGTTGGAAATATGCCCTAGAGGCAATAATAAAATGGTTATTATTATATTTCCTTGTTCATGATAATTGTCTATTGTTCATGCTATAATTGTATTATCCGGAAATCGTGATACATGTGTGAATACATAGACCACAACATGTCCCTAGTGAGCCTCTAGTTGACTAGCTCATTGATCAACAGATGGTCATGGTTTCCCGACTATGGACATTGGATGTCATTGATAACGGGATCACATCATTAAGGGAAAGATGTGATGGACAAGACCCAATCCTAAGCATAGCACAAGATCGTGTAGTTCGTCTGCTAGAGCTTTTCTAATGTCAAGTATCTTTTCCTTAGACCATGAGATTGTGCAACTCCCGGATACTGTAGGAATACTTTGGGTGTGCCAAACGTCACAACGTAACTGGGTGGCTATAAAGGTGCACTACGGGTATCTCCAAAAGTGTCTGTTGGGTTGGCACGAATCGAGACTGGGATTTTTCACTCTGTATGACGGAGAGGTATCTCTAGGCCCACTCGGTAAGACATCATCGTAATGAGCTTAATGTGACTAAAGGGTTGGTCACGGGATGATGTGTTACGGAACGAGTAAAAAGACTTGCTGGTAACGAGATTGAACAAGGTATTGGGATACCGACGATCGAATCTCGGGCAAGTAACGTACCAATTGACAAAGGGAATTGTATACGGGATTGCTTGAATCCTCGACATTGTGGTTCATCCGATGAGATCATCGTGGAACATGTGGGAGCCAACATGGGTATCCAGATCCTGCTGTTGGTTATTGGCCAGAGAGTTGTCTCGGTCATGTCTGCATGGTTCCCGAACCCGTAGGGTCTACACACTTAAGGTTCGATGACGCTAGGGTTATTAGGAAGATTTGTATGTGATTACTGAATGTTGTTCGGAGTCCCGGATGAGATCCCGGATGTCACGAGGAGTTCCGGAATAGTCCGGAGGTGAATATTTATATATGGGAAGTCATCATACGATCATCGGAAATATTCGGGGGTATGCCGGTATTGTACCGGGACCACCGGAGGGGTTCCGGGGGTCCACCGGGAGGGTCCACCTGCCCCGGAGGGCCTTATGGGCTGTAGGTGGAAGGGAACCAGCCCCTAGTGGGCTGGGTGCCATCCCACCCTAGGGCCCATGCGCCTAGGGTTTGGGGGGAACCCTAAAGGGGGGCGCCACCCTTGCTTGGGGGGCAAGCCCCCTCCCCCTTGCCCCCCCCTCTAGATCTCATCTAGAGGGGCCAGCCCCCTTCCCCCTTGTCCTTATAAATAGAGGGGTGATGGGAAGGCTGCAGCACCACATCCAAGGCGCAGCCCCTCCCCTCCCCATCACCTCTCCTCCTCCGCGTGAGCTTGGCGAAGCCCTGCCGGAGAACTGCCACTCCATCACCACCACGCCGTCGTGCTGCTATTGGAGCCTTCTTCCTCAACCTCTCCCTCCTCCTTGCTGGATCAAGGTGTGGGAGACGTCACCGGGCTGCACGTGAGTTGAACGTGGAGGCACCGTTGTTCGGTGCTTAGATCGGATTCGGCCGCGATCTGAATCGCTACGTGTACGACTCCCCCAACCGCGTTCTTGCAACGCTTCCGACTCGCGATCTTCAAGGGTATGGAGATGCACTCCCTTCTCTCTCGTTTCTAGTTACTCCATAGATTGATCTTGGTGATGCGTAGAAATTTTTTAATTTCTGCAACGATCCCCAACAGCCTATATACATGATCATGCCTAGATATTTTCATAACTATTCGCTTTTCTATCAATTGCTCGATGGTAATTTGTTCACCCATCGTAGATTATGTTATCTTGAGATAAGCCACTAGTGAAACCTATGGCCCCCAGGTCTATTCTCCATTATATTATTCTCCCAACAACTAGCCATTTATGTCGTCGTTTATTTTGCAATCTTTAATTTCCAATCTATACCACAAAAATACCAAAAATATTTATCTTATTATCTGTATCAGATCTCACTCTCGTAAGTGACCGTGAAGGGATTGACAACCCCTTTATCGTGTTGGTTGTGAGGTTCTTGTGTGTTTGTGCAGGTACTAGGCAACTTGCGTGTAGTCTCCTACAGGATTGATACCTTGGTTCTCAAAAACTGAGGGAAATACTTACGCTACTTTGCTGCATCACCCTTTCCTCTTCAGGGGAAAACCAGCGCATGCTCAAGAGGTAGCACAGGGTAATTTTCTTTGGCTATAAAACTAGTCCTAATATGATAGGCATTCAAGATGGGTATGATAAAAACCTTCATATAGAGTGCATTAAATACTATGATTCTTGATAGATGTTTTGAGATATAAAGGTGGTAATGTTATAGTCATGCTAGTTGGGTAATTGTGAAATTGAGAAATACTTGTGTTAAAGTTGGCAAGTCCCATAGCATGCATGTATGGTAAACGTTGTGTGACAAATTTGAAGTATGGGGTGTTCTTTGAGTGCTTTCCTTATGAGTGGCGGTCGGGGATGAGCGATGGTCTTTTCCTACCAATCTATCCCTCTAGGGGCATGCGTAGTAGTACTTTGCTTTGAGGGCTAATAAACTTTTGCAATAAGTATATGAGTTCTTTATGACTAATGTGAGTCAATGGATCATAGGCACTCTTACCTTTCCGCGATTTGCTAGCCTCTTCGGTACCGTGCATTGCCCTTTCTCACCTTGAGAGTTGGTGCAAACTTCGTCGGTGCATCCAAACCCCGTGATACGATACACTCTATCACACATAAGCCTCCTATATCTTCCTCAAAACAGCCACCATACCTACCGATTTTGGCATTTCCATAGCCATTCTGAGATGTATTGCCATGCAACTTTACACCGTTCCGTTTATTATGACACGCTCCATCATTGTCATATTGCTTTGCATGATCATGTAGTTGACATCGTAGTTGTGGCAAAGCCAATTTCATAATTCTTTCATACATGTCGCTCTTGATTCATCGCATATCCCGGTACAGTGCCGGACGCATTCACATAGAGTCATATTTTTGTTCTAGAATCGAGTTGTAACATTGAGTTATGAGTAAATAAAAATGTGATGATCATCATTATTAGAGCATTGTCCCATGTGAGGAAACAAATAAAAAAAGAGGCCAAAGAAGCCCAACTAAAAAAGAGGCCAAAGAAGCCCAAATAATAAAAAATGAGAGAAAAAGAGAGAAGGGACAATGTTACTATCTTTTTTCCACACTTGTGCTTCAAAATAGCACCATGGTCTTCATGATAGAGAGTTTCTTATTTTTTTCACTTTCATATACTAGTGGGAATTTTTCATTATAGAACTTGACTTGTATATTCCAATGATGGGCTTCCTCAAAATGCCCTAGGTCTTCGTGAGCAAGCAAGTTGGATGCACACCCACTTAGTTTCTTTAGATGAGCTTTCATACACTTATAGCTCTAGTGCATCTGTTGCATGGAAATCCCTACTCCTCGCATTGACATCAGTTGATGGGAATCTCCATAGCCCGTTGATTAGCCGCGTCAATGTGAGACTTTCTCCTTTTTTTGTCTTCTCACATAACCCCCATCATCATATACTATTCCACCTATAGTGCTATACCCATGGCTTGAGCTCATGTATTGTGTAAGGGTTGAAAAGGCTGAAGCATGTTAAAAAGTACGAACCAATTGCTCAGCTTGTCATCGGTGTTATGCATGAGGGGAGCATTCTGTGTGACGAAAATGAAGCATGGCCAAACTATATGATTTTGTAGGGATAAGCTTTCTTTGGCTATGTTATTTTGATAAGACATAATTGCTTGGTTAGTATGCTTGAAGTATTACTATTTTTATGTCAATATTAAAACTTTATCATGAATCTTTTGCATCTGAACATTCATGCCACAATAAAGAGAAATACATTGGAAACTATGTTAGGAAGCATTCCACATTAAAAATTCTGTTTTTAACATTTACCTACTCGAGGACGAGCAGGAATTAAGCTCAGGAATGCTTGATACGTCTCCAACGTATCTATAATTTTTGCTTGTTCCATGCTATTATATTATCTGTTTTGGATGTTTTATGGGCTTTAATATACCTTTTTATATTATTTTTGGGACCAACCTCTTAACTGAAAGCCCAGTGCAAATTGCTGTTTTTTTGCCTATTTCATTGTTTCGCAGAAAAGGAATATCAAACGGAATCCAAACGGAATGAAACCTTCGCGAGGATCTTTTTTGGAACAAACGTGATCCAGGAGACTTGGAGTGGACGTCAAGGAAGCAGCAAGGCGGCCACGAGGTAGGAGGGCGCGCCTAGGGGGGGCCCGGCGTGCCCCCCACCCTTGTGGGCCCCTCGCAGCTCCACCGACCTATTTCTTTCGCCTATATATACTCTTATACCCTAAAACCTTCGGGGAGAGCAACGAAACACCTTTTCCACCGCCGCAACCTTCTGTACCCGTGAGATCCCATCTTGGAGCCTTTTCCGGTGATCTGCCGGAGGGGGATTCGATCACGGAGGGCTTCTACATCAACACCATAGCCTCTTTGATAATGTGTGAGTACTTTACAACAGACCTTCGGGTCCATAGTTATTAGCTAGATGGCTTCTTCTCTCTCTTTGGATCTCAATACAAAGTTCTCCTTGATCTTCTTGGAGATCTATTTGATGTAACTCTTTTTGCGGTGTGTTTGCCGAGATCCTATGAATTGTGGGTTTATGAACTTGATTATCTATGAATATTATTTGATTCTTCTCTGAATTCTTATATGCATGATTTGATATCTTTGCAAGTTTCTTCGAATTATCAGTTTGGTTTGGCCTACTAGATTGATCTTTCTTGCAATGGGAGAAGTGCTTAGCTTTGAGTTCATGCAGTGTCCTTTCCCAGTGACAGCAGGGGCAGCAAGGCACGTATTGTATTGTTGCCATCGAGGATAAAAAGATGGGGTTTATATCATATTGTTTGAGTTTATCCCTCTACATCATGTCATATTGCCTAAAGCGTTACTCCGTTCTTATGAACTTAATACTCTAGATGCATGCTGGATAGCGGTCGATGTGTGGAGTAATAGTTGTAGATGCAGAATCGTTTCGGTCTACTTGTCACGGACGTGATGCCTATATTCATGATCATTGCCTTAGATATCATCATAACTATGCGCTTTTCTATCAATTCCTCGGTAGTAATTTGTTCACCCATCGTAATACATGCTATCTTGAGAGAAGCCACTAGTGAAATCTATGCCCCCGGGTCTAGTTTACATCATATAAGTTCCAATCTAAAATTCTAGTTTACTAGGGGATTTGCATGTAGTCTCCTGCTGGATTGATACCTTGGTTCTCAAAAACTGAGGGAAATACTTACTCTACTTGACTGCATCACCCTTTCCTCTTCAAGGTAAAACCAACGCATGCTCAAGAGGTAGCAATCTCCCTCAAGACATAGTTGGGTCTCTCCTTCTCAACACATATACGAGTCGTTCTACCTCTCTAGTTAGGCCTGTGCCTCCCCCCCCCCCCCCCCCCCACACACACACCGATACATCGAGCGCTCTAGTCATGTCTCCCTGCCACACACAAACTTGCCATGTGCCCTCTGATGTTCCGGTAGGTCAGTCGCCCTATATCGTTGACTTGCACACACACAATTTCGATGGCTCTTTCATCGATCTCGCACCCACCCACTTGATCCTCTCTTCGACTCTATCGATATCTATGACCCCTCCCTCTCTTCTCGTGGATCGCCCCCTCTATATATGATATAGATAGGCCTCTATTTCACACACATTGCATGTTTCAAATTTTTGTTTGATATGTCATCGACAGATATTCCCACAAATACATTCACGAAATCACCCCCAACAAAAAACACTCACGAACGCACACGCCATCTATCTTTGTATCTGTCTCACACACACCCACGTAGGTGGGGGCGTGCACGAAGAGAAGAGGTGCACGCACGGCGCACGTACTCCCATCTGTTTCCCAACCACACCCGCGCGGGTACACGGTGGAGCTCATTTTTGTACGAAAAGGCAGCCCACGTGGTAATTTGACACATGTACTGGTTGTCCACTTGATGGAGGATCGTCTACCACGTGTGAACAAACAAATTGCGACTTGATGCGTTATGTTAAAAAAGAGGCAAACCATGTGGGGCCTACCTTAGAGGCAAGGCTCTATACACTCAAGATGCTCTATACGTATTACTTTTGATGTGTCCCATCAACTCGCAGAACGAGGAGAAGCTTGCTTAGTACGTCGTCTCCCCCGCCCACGGGCGTGGTGGCTCGCAGGACAAGGTGAAGCTTGCTTACTACGCCTTACGCCCGCTCCCTCGCACACGTGCGCGGTGGCTCGCGGGACGAGGAGAAAATTTTACTACTCCCTCTGTTTACTCCTTGTCCCTACCTTGGTTAGAGAGATTATCATATTGTTTGGAATATATGTCCTTTAATAGACTTCAATATGAACTACTCCACTAGTACATACTCCAAATACTGATGTATATAGATGTATTTTAGAGTGTAGATTCAGTCATTTTTCTCCGTATGTAGTCCATATCGAAACAGACATAATAGTACACACTCTCCTTCGCCCCTCGACCCTCCCCCACGTGGTGGACGTGCAGCAATTCATTAGGTCTCATATAGCCAGAACGATATATACTGTAGTACCATTATTGCTCGACTTCCCAAAGAGGCGAAGAGCCAATCGCAAGGTTAATATTTTGGTGATGCCAGGCGCAAGGTTTATAAGAGAACGAGTAGTACTAGTACTAGTAGTACGTACTAGTGGTACGTACTGTATGAGGAAGAAGGCAACAAGATGTATGTTTTGCGTGACAGTCTCTTCTTACAGGACGTGCTAGACCTAGTAGACCTCATTGTTGCAATGGTACTACTCCCTATCATAGATGGCACGATTCAGAGTGGTGGGCAACGGGCATAATTCGGAGCTGCTTAGTCTGAAACCCCATGAAGAAGTCCCATCGAAAGGAATAGCTAGGGCTGGAATTCGAGCCGAGCCGAGCCAGCTCGGCTCGACTCGCTAGAGCTCGTTTAGTTACCGAGCTAGCTCGACTTGACTCGTTACTATAACGAGCTTAAACCCAAGATTGGCTCGACTCGTATAACTCGCAAGCTGGCTCGTTTAGCTTGTTAAGCTCGTTAAAGATATGAACATAAAACCCTCAAAATGGTAAAATTGATTATGTATATATTATACATATATATCATTAAACAATTGTAATTTCCTTGTAACGCATGAGTCTTCTAGGCGGATGGGCCTTCAACGGTTGGGCCTTGTGTTGTGCGCCTGGAACGTAGGGTGCTGAGTGGCTTATCTTTTTTTGTGTTGGGAGTGGCTGATCTTTTGTACCGAGCCTAACGAGTTACACGAGTACTCGTGAGATTGGCTCGTTTAACTTGGTCTATAAACGATCTTAAACTAAAGCTTGGCTCAACTCGTTATTCTTCGAGTTCGAGTCGATTCGAGCCGAGTCACGAGCTACTCGTTTAGCTCGCGAGCTTCGAGATTTTTTTCCAGCGCTAGGAATAGCCATCCTCTGCACGTGCTCCTATGTAAAACGAGTAAATGAGACAAAAAGAGAAAGAGACAAAGTAAAAAAAATCACCAACCTTAGATTTAGCCCTATTGTACCAATGAATGATATTTCTACGTCATGATTGACATGGCTATATTCTTAACCATGCTACGGAGGTAGAAGCGGATTTTTATTTATTCGCGGAGGTAGCAGCGGATGGATATTCAACGAGGAGTGAAAATGATGGTTGCTTCCTCGGTCAAACATAGAGAAAGGTGGGCCTCGTGATTTCGCGGCTTATTAGTCATTATTACTGCCTATACTCTTTGCCCATATATAATAACCGTGTGGTAGTACAGTAGTGGGCTATACTTTTAATAACCATGCTCGAAGAGAAGAGGCGCACGCACCCACGCACATAGTGTACTAGTAGTAGCACTCTTTGCATATTTAGCGTCTTCCCCAACCACACACGTGACATGGTGGAGCTCATTTCTGTAAGATGATGCAGCCCACGTGATAATTTGACGTGTCTAGTAGTAGTTACTCACTTATAAATAATGGAGGGTCAGAAACCACGCATGAACGGTGCCGCGTCATTTATAAATAAAGTTTTTTTTCTTAAGTGGCACGTACGCAATATAAATAGGTTCATATGGAGAGAAAAGTAAACCACTCCACTATATACATAGCCAGGACGAGCCTACACGGTTTCTTGTTGGGGTCGCTCTCTTCACACTCTCTCGCACAAAACGACTGTGGCCACATCTCTAACATCCGGGCGGATCACGTCCGCCGGGGGAAGGGGTGGATGCTTAGTGTAGATGCAGTCGCCGACGGCGAAAACACACTATTGGCACATCTTGATCAGGGGTCCCCGTCGTTCTCTCTCACAAAGCCTGTGAGGTTGCCTTCGTCCCTTGCTCACTGCCGTGACGTGGGCAGTTGCCGCTTCCCGCCGCCCTCCTCTAGGTTGAGCTACGTCCCAACATGGTACAACTTCCTTTACAGCTGGCTTGCACCACTGCTCCAGCTGCCCACATCACTCCATGTGGATATTTCTCTACTTCTTTGCCCCGCACATACCTCTACTGGCTTCTACGTATTGTATTTGTGATGAGTTTATGTCTCATCAACTAGTCCCAGTAATCTTATTCTAATCGTGCTTCTTCAATTTCTTTGCCACAAGGATGCTCATCTCATTTTTTGTGAAACTACACAAAATGATCCGATGGTCAAAGGGTTGCAAACTTCATTTCTTCAGAAGCTCCAATGTTGCCAGCACATTAAAGCCTGGTTAGGGTTTACGGATGCAGGGCTAGGTATTGCATGGATCATTGTTTTCTTTAGTTGTCTCTGTTCCAAAATAAGTGTCAACTTTAGTAGTAGTACAACTTTATACTAAAGTTTGCATAAAGTTGATACACTTATTTTGGAACGGGGGGTGTACATATTGGCTATGATCTGTCAAACATTGAGATGCAATAGCATGCATGTTAGTCTCCTTTGGTATTTGATGAAATGTTGCAACGGGCAACCTTGGACGCAAGATACATGAAACAGAAGCTGGAAGCTTCATATCATTGTACAAATTTATCTCGCTGAGAAATTACAGTGCGTACTATACTAGTACTATGTAAAGAGTTAGGTGTCGCACGGTGTCCAGAAAATATGGTGATAGTGTGAGGTGGGCCATGTAAACACTGAGCCTGTGTGTTTTCACTGCTTTCACACTTCCTCCGCTGTAAGAATGGAGAAAATTATAATCTAGTAGTACCTCATTTCGCCGAAAGCGTGGGACATCCAGCAGTCGTACCACCTCAGTAATAATGACCAATGAGCCGTCAAATCACATAGACCCAGCAGTAAGTTGGACGGATGAAGCAACCATCACTCTTGAATCTGCTTCTTCCTTCAACGTAGGCGCCAGTGAGAGGTCGTGTCCGCTCTACCCGGGCATGAATGCGGCACCAATTCTTTGGAGCCCCGCTGGCCGTTTTGGGCGGGAAGCCCGCGCGGGCGATGGAGGGGCTTTGGGTGGGCCAGGTGTTGTGATTCTAAGTCTGACAGTAGGTTAGGGGGTACGTAAGAAGAGGCAAGATCCTAGCTATGATGAAGTTGTGCACGCAAGATTTACGAGTCCAGGCCCTTTGCGGAGGAAGTAACAGCCCTACGTCTCAGTGCCCTAAGGCGGTCGACTGGATTATGCGTGAATTTATAGGGGATGCGAACCCTTGTCTCAGTGGTGGGGGTGGCTTATATAGAGCTTGCCAAGACCCCAGCCAGCCCATGTTACAAGGAGTTCAATGTACATAAAGGTGAGGCGTTACTGGTAATGCCAGCAATAAATTCATATAAATGACCATTAACACTACGGAGTGAACACCTGACCGTTGCCATCCTGAGTGACTTTAGATCTTCTGTACTCCGAGGGTTTCTTGTACGGTCGAGTGATGGTGTACTGGTCGAATGGAATTGGGCTATCCGAGTGGAGTTGTTGGTCGAGTGGGTTGCACACTGAGGTGATTCCAGTTGGTGGAAATTACTGTGCTTTGAATGAAGCTGATCTTTGGGTAGTGTCCTTGGGAAGGGCGCCTAGATCAGGCCCATTACCCTACCCTAGGTTCATGTCATTGACATTAGCCCCCGAATGGATCGTGGTCCGAGGAAAGGAAGAGGTTGGAGGTAGTTCCGACTCAATTTTTATGCTCCAGATGCATCTTGCTTGGGAAGGTGAACTATTTTTGAAATTTCAACCTTATTTTCAGTTGCCTTGATCCATTCAGAACCTATCGAGTGAACTTATACTGGAACGCTTCGAGTGTTGGAGAGGAACGAAATCTTTGGCGTGATTAATGATAATACAAGTGTAGGGAATCATTGTAGCAATTCCCAATGGTGGAAGTGATAAGTATGGAGTGTCGAACCCACAAGGAGCTAAAGGTAAGATCAATATTCTCTCAAGTCCTATCTGCCACTGATACGACTCTACGTACACCGAACGTTTGCTTCCAACTAGAAACGAGAAAATAAAACTACGTTGTGGGTATGAAGAGGTAACTTTGCATGATATCAGAGAGCTAAAATATGAAAGTAGGTGATGTTATCATAAAGTTAGAATATATTACTAAATATAATAAATATCGAGTGTGGAATAATGATGGATCGGTGTGCGGAATTGTCCTAGGCAATTGTTAACCAGACCGATAGTCATCATTGCAATTTCATATGAGGGAGAGGCATAAGCTAACATACTCTCTCTTCTTGGATCATATGCACTTATGATTGGAACTCTAGCAAGCATCCGCAACTACTAAAGATCATTAAGGTAAAACCCAACCATAGCATTAAAGCATCAAGTCCCCTTTATCCCATACACAACAACCCCCTTACTCGGGTTTATGCTTCTGTCACTCAAGCAACCCACTATAAGCGAATCATGAACGTATTGCAACACCCTACAACGGGAATCCCTCACGCTTGCGTGATACGGAGGGCACAAATACTGGGCGCTGAACTTTGAAGGCTTTGCCTTCTTCTTCCTGCTCGACCGTGAGCACCATACTAACAACTTGTCCAGTGGCCACGATATAAAGCAGTAAAGGCTCTTTGCTGATTGGAGTAGAAAGCACCGGCTGGGTGGAAAGCAGGGTTTTGAGTTCTGCAAATGCTGCGTCAGCTTCAGGAGTCCACTCAAACTTGTCAGACTTCTTCATTAGTCGGTAAAGAGGCGGTGCCTTTTCACCGAGACGAGAAATGAATCGGCTCAATGCGGCCAGGCAACTAGTAAGTTTCTGGACATCATGCACACGCACAGGGCGTTTCATTCGGAGAATTGCACCAACTTTTTCTAGGTTTGCATCGACCCCTCGTTCAGAAACGAGAAAACCGAGTAACTTTCCTCCTGAGACTCCGAATGTGCACTTTGATGGATTAAACTTGATATCATATCTTCCCAGATTGGCAAAGGTTTCGGTGAGGTCAGTCAGTAGGCCAGAACCCTTACGTGACTTGACCATGATATCATCCATGTATTCTTCCACATTCCGACTAATTAGAGTGAGCAGACACTTCGGAATCATGCGCATGAATGTGGCACCAGCATTCTTGAGAGCAAAGGGCATGGTAACATAGCAAAAGCACCCGAATGGGGTGATAAAGGCTATTTTTATTTCACCTGGACCATACAGTCGGATCTGATGGTACCCGGAATAAGCGTCCAGAAAGGACAAACACTCGCATCCTGCGGTCAAGTCAATAATTTGATCGATGCGAGACAGGGGGAAATGATCTTTCGGGCAGGCTTGATTGATATGTTTGAAGTCAATGCACATGCGAAGTGAATCGTCCTTTTTGGGGACCATGACAACATTAGCAAGCCACTTAGAGTGGTATATCTCGCAGATGAACTCAGCTGCCAGAAGCCGAGCCACCTCCTCGCCAATTGCTTTCCTCTTCTCCATGACGGACCGATGGAGATGCTCTTTGACAGGTTTTGCTTTTGGGTCGACCTGCAAACAGTCCTCAGCCAGTCCTCTGGGTATACCTGGCATGTTAGAAGGTTTCCATGCAAAGATGTCCCAGTTCTCACGGAGGAACTGGATGAGCGCTTCTTCCTATTTGCTGTCGAGTGTTGTTGAAATATGAGTCGGAGCAGCATTAGGATCGGTTGGGTGAACATGAACTTGTTTCGTTTCACCGAATGACTGAAATGAAGATTCTGAAGCGGGCTTCTTGGCACGCAACAAATCACTCGGATCTGCGTTCTTCTGGTACTCTTGCATTTCTACTGCTGCCATCTGTTCATCGACAATCTTTGAGCCTTTTTGGAAACATTCCTCTGCCCTCTACTGATTCCCAGTGATCGTAATCACGCCTTTGGTCCCAGGCATCTTCAGCTTGATGTATACATAGCATGGTCGAGCCATGAAGCGAGCATATGTAGGTCTGCCCAAAATTGCATGATAAGCACTTTGGAAATCCACAACTTCAAATGTCAACTTTTCCTTGCGATAGTTCTTCCAATCGCCGAAAACCACGTCTAGAGTGATCTGGCCGAGAGAATCATCTTTTTTCCCAGGGATGACACCGTGGAAGCGCATATTGCTTTCACTGAGCTTGGGCATCGGAATGCCCATCTCTCAGAGGGTATCATCATATAGAATGTTCAAACCACTGCCACCATCCATGAGGACTTTGGTCAATCAGGTGCCTCCGACGACCGGGTCGACCACCAACACTTGCCACCCTGGGGTAGCAACATGTGTTGGATGATGTGACTGGGCGAATGTAATGGGAGTCTCTGACCACTTCAAATATGTTGGCGTTGCCGGAGCAACCATGTTCACTTCTCTGTTAATGACTTTCAATCGACTTTTACTCTCAACATTAGTGAAAATCATCAAAGTGGCATTGATGTTGGGGAAACCATCATATTCCTCTTTGTCTTCATCCTTATCAGACTCTTTCTCTTTATCTTTGGACTGACCCTCTCGGAATTTTTGAATAAGGAGTCGACATTGTCGAGTGCTATGCTTGGGATAAATCAGGTTTCCTTCTTCATCCACTTTGGTGTGTATATGACACGGCAGATCCAACACATCATTCTCTGCTGAATCCTTCACCTTTTTAGGGACCCATGGTCCTTTTGGTTTTCCCTTGAATTTTCCCTGAGTCACTGGTGTGACTTCACTAGAAGCGGCGGGTTCGGCCTTGCACTTCTGTTTCTGATTGGAATTACCTCCCCCGGCTTCTAGGGCGACTGCTTTGCTCTTGCCGCTGCGGAGTCGGTCTTCTTCTTCACCGTTGGCGTACCGAGTGGCTATTTCCATCATTCGGGTCAGAGTCATATCTCCTGTCCGGCCGAATTTTAGGTTCAGCTCCCGGTACCGAACCCCCTCCTTGAAGGCGTAGACTGCTTGGTGCAGTGACACATTTTCCACTGTGTGATGCAAAGTGGTCCACCTCTGGATGTAATCTCTCAGCGTCTCATTCGGCTTCTGAACACAATGTTGCAAATCTGTCAGTCCTATGGGTCATTTGCAAGTGCCTTCAAACGTTTGGACAAACACTCGGGCCAACTCCTCCCAACTAAATATGCTGCCAGGAGCCAACTGATTCAACCAAGCCTTGGCCGACCCTTCCAACTTCAAAGGAAGGTGTTTCATGGCTACCTCATCATTACCGCCGCTAATCTGCACAGCCACTCGGTAATCCTCTAACCAGGTGTCAGGTTTGGATTCAGCAATAAACTTACTTACCCCAGTTGCCAACCTGAAGTTGGGAGGGATCTCTGTGGCTCTAATGGCACTGCTGAAACACTCAGGCCCTGATACATGCACTCAACTGCTCGCTAGTCGATCTCTATCTTGTCCTTCTCTGTGAACTCTGTTCCGGTCGACCAGACCTTGTACAAAAATTGATCTTGCATCAAATCCAGGTTACCTGGGGTCGACTGGATGCCTTCACTCGTCACCATACGGACGCCTGTCATCGGGTCGCCGCGGTGCATACGACCCGCCTCACGGAGGGGGCGTTGACACTCGACGACGGTCCTCATGGCCGACCCGATGATCATATTGCTCATAATTCCGGCCCATGAACTGCTCTTGATGGTGTCCACGGCCCTCATGCCGCGGAGGCGATCTTGGTCTGTGAGCCGACTGGACAGTGTCTGCAACCACAGATCTGCTATGGGTCCTATTGCGCGACTGGGAAACTGTTGTGTTCTGCTCTCCCGCTGCACGGAAAAGCACTCTAATCTGCATCAAACCTCTTCCAGCCTTTGATTGGGACGGCTGGATTGACTCTGCTATGCGAGTTGCAGCAGTAAGATTCTGAATTGGGGTACGGTATACCTGATGCTCGGGAGGAAACAATTGCCGCTGTCGTCGACTGGATTCAGGGACCAGCCGTCGGGCGCGGTCGTCGAGTGAACGCTGGAGATTCTCCAGTCATGCATGCTCAGCCAAAGTGGCCAGGCACGCAGTCTCCATGGCCCGAGCCTCAGAGGTTTCCCTGATGATGGGAGTGTGGAGTGCCTCCGAATTGCGAGGATGCAGCTCCTCTCGCTGCTGTGAAGTAAGGCTTGAGGACGATATTCTTTGTGAACGTGTGACAGATCACCACCGCCATCGCCGCCGTCACTGCGGCAGAAACCAGGCGAGCTGCGCGGCGTGTCGACCATCAGAACTTTCGCCGCAGGGTCGCTACTGTCACACTCGGATAGGGTCTCGACGGGGCCAGTCGACAGGTCGAATAGCCCGTAGAGAGATTCGTCGGGCTCGATTGCCGCGACTTGAGGGGTGGCTGACCGGTGAGCCACCACATGCTTGGTCCATCACTGAAGCCGCGGTCGACTGGATCGCTTGCGGCGTCGAGCGGCAAAGATTGAAGACGTTGCGGGAACCGACCGATACTGGGTCGACGGCTACCGCAGAAGGACGCCGCAGGCGCACATCCAAAAATGGGTCGCTCCGCGGACAAGGAGCGCCTCGACGTGGAGGGTAGCTTCCTGAAGCCAAGCGGAGTCGTCGATGATAAAAATGAGTGCACCGAGACAGATCTCGCGGCCCTCAGCCAAACCTCCGCCGGAAACCATGATGATAGGACTTGAAGAAATCGCAACCTCACCGGAAGTCGCTAAGACACCTGCCCCATGGTTGGCGCCAACTGTCGTGGTTCTAAGTCTGACAATAGATTAGGTGGTACGTAAGAAGTGGCAAGATCCTAGCTACGATGAAGTTGTGCATGCAAGATTTATGAGTTCAGGCCCTTCGCGGAGGAAGTAACAGCCCTACGTCTCGGTGCCCTGAGGCGGTCGACTCGATTATGCGTGAAGTTACAGGGGGTGCGAACCCTTGTCTCAGTGGTGGGGGTGGCTTATATAGAGTGCGCCAAGACCCAGTCAGCCCATGTTACAAGGAGTTCAATGTACATAAAGGTGAGGCGTTACTGGTAACGCCAGCAATAAAGTCATATAAATAACCATTAACACTACGGAGTGAACGCCTGACCGTTTCCATCCTAAGTGACTTTAGATCTTCTGTACTCCGAGTGGTTTCTTGTATGGTCGACTGATGGTGTACTGGTTGAATGGAATTGGGCTATCTGAGTGGAGTTGTTGGTCGTTGCACTCTAAGGTGATTCCAGTCGGTGGAAATTACTGTGCTTTGAATGAAGCTGATCTTTGGGTAGTGTCCTTGGGAAGGTCGTCTAGGTCAGGCCCATTACCCTACCCTAGGTTCATGTCATCGACACCAGGCTAGTCAGGAGGGGGCGTGGCAGCTGTCCGCCTGTCCCGACCGAACGCCCGAAAACGAGAGGATGCACTGACTCTCGCGGCTAAACCATACACTACACACCATCTCTCTGTAAGAGTAGGTCGATGTATCACTCTCTCTAACACACACATGCTGTTAAACACACACACACACACACGCACACACACAGGTTCATAGAATAGGAATATCTTGCGAGTGTGAATCCACAGGAAGTGAGATACAAATGGAGTATGTACAAGAACAGAAGAGGTGACGAATATTCCATCAAACCTAGACTGAGGAGTAGTACTCCCTCCGTCTAGGTGTTAAGTCATCTTACAAAAATCAGATATTCCCAAAATGTTTAGGCGTCATCCATTAACTTCGCATCTCAATCCCCTCCTAGCCTCGTTCCTAGCGAGCATTGTTACTTAAGGAGCATTTGGATCCTTAGCAAGAACAGTTTATAGCCTAGTCGGGCAAGGTTTGGTGTTTGGAACTGTTAAAATATGTTAGCTTTTGTGGTCCAGCTAGCTTGGGTGGGCTAGAAAAACCTTGCTAGCTCAGGAGAGCCAGATCGGCTCGCTTCCTACGGCAAACTTCGTGCACGGAAAAATCGGTGACCCACTCATGACAATGATTTTCACGGGGCAAGGCCGGTAAGAAAAAGAACTAAACCGTTTGACCAGGCAAGGTTGGCAAAGAGAAAGGTGGCTAGCTGGGCTAGCGATAGTGGGAGTTACTTAGGTACTAGTAACATAGCACATCCCAAGAAAAATTTGCTTATGTGGCATGGAGTTAATGAGGAAAGAGATGCTTGTGGTAACATAATATGTTACTGCAACATAACACACCCCGAGGTAAAATGATTCTATATCTCAATTAATGAAGACTTGCATGTTACCATCCATATGTTACTACCCACTATGAAGGTAGTAACATAGACTAGTAACATGCCCACTATGACCAGCCTAAGCAATGTAACCAAACGCTCCTTACTCTGCCTTGTTATCTCCACCGGAAACCCAATGCATGGAGCGCAACTACGCGTTGATCAGTCAAGAAATCAAAGTCGGCTTGCATGCAAGTTAATACGTGGCCCTGCATGGTAGCTAAAATGGCATCTCTTAGTTGTTGTGATTAATTGTTGCATTTAGAGACAGAAAACACGGCTTTGATTGGAGGAAGGACCGGTCAAGTTTCTCCTCCTCCAATCTGCTTGCACCTTGGTCCCGCTGCACCTTCTAATGTGACTTACACCAAGACGGAGGGAGTAGTACGAGATACGGTGCCACACTAACTTGGGTCGAATACAAGTGTCCAAAATTATTGGAAGAGAGCAAAGTGTACAAACCAAATAACTAAAAGAGTACAATGCACTGTTGGTCACTGAACTTATCGTATAAGTCCACTTTGGTCACTGTACTCAGGAATACGGTAGATACGGTCACTATATACATGATGAGGTGATTATACGGCCATTGCAAGATCGTATAGCTCTGTGTTCATCCATTTTGACCACACAAACCTCCAATTGCGATTAACTAGTGGCAAATATAGTTTTCTACCTTTAGTAGCGGCACACGCATGCAGCACGCAGCTTGCAGTGCATGCACATGCACTAGCGCGAACTCAAGTCGCACGCTGGTCTCTATTGCCGCAAGTTCGTGCAGTACCTCGCATGTTGTCCGTCGTTCCCGTTGTTAACCCTGCCACCTGAGGCCGTCGACCCGTTGCTCTACCACTACGCCAAGTCCGAGCTCTCGCTGCTTGTGGCGCAATGCATATGAACTCCATCTGCGTGAGATGACATGGCCATCAATGATGATTATGATGACACCCACACTAGGTTGCTCTACTCACCTTGTGCGCACAATTGTTGTGCGGATGCCAAAGTACGACCCTGCGGCCTCAACTTCGTCACCATTCGCCGGTGTGTGTGTGTGCTGTGTGCTAAGCAGTGTGTGTCTACCCGCTGCGTGCTAGTGTGCGAGTGCATGCATGCTTATTGTGTGCATGTTATAATAAGGATTCACTTAAAATAGTACGTGAGCGAACAGAGGGATCAATTGGACTGTGTTCACGAGCAGTAGCGAGATGTGTGAGGTAAGATACACCACTGGCGCTTTTATTTTTTCTTATTAATTTGTTTGTTTCACCCTCTGACTGGTGGGACCCAACATACTACGTGGAGAGAGGTAAGGTGACTAAGGCTGCATTATTTCTGTACTACCAACACTGCTTTAAATCCCAAAAGACCTTATCACCAAAGCCACATGACACGATTATGATTTAAATCCCAATGACTCTCACGCAAAAAAAACACGACATGCTTGTCACACGAATGCGGGAATGTATAAAAGGTTATTTTCCTCTCGTTAATCATAACGTGAGGGTGGTGTAGCTGGTAAGCCTGTTCGCTCATCAAACCTTTGGTCTCGGGTTCGTTAACTGCACTTGAGCATAATTTTGTTTTTGTTCGACTTCTTTCTTCCACCTAATGACAGGTAGGCCCCGCATGACAGAGATAGAAAGTGATCTGGGGCGGTGCCAGGAGGATTCTTTGACTGGTCAAAATGGATGGATATGGAGCTATACGATCTCGCAATGATCGTACAATCACCTCACCACGTATATAGTAACTGTATTCTTGAGTACAGTGACCAAAGTGAACTTAGCAATTACTCCCAATACGCCCTAGTTTCTTAGCACCCGCTGTAACCCTTAGTACATACTGTGGCACACTGACTTAGGCTGAATACAAGTGCCCAAAATATTTAAAATTGGAGGATGGTGCAGCCCACCTTTCCATATTTTGATCGTGTGTGGTTCAGTTTTTGTTCACTTCGAAGGGTCGTGTACTAGTTGCATGCGGGATTTTTTCGCTTCTGCACTCAAATCTAGGTGTTGGATCAAACAAGAAAGTAGTGGGGAAAGTTGTACAGCATGAATCTAGGACATGGTTCAAAGAGGAAAGGAATAGGCGAAAGTAGTGGGGAAAGTTGTATATCATGAATCTAGGACGTGGTTCAAAAAGGAAAGGAAGGGGGAAAGTTGTGGTGAAAGTTGTATCGCATGAATCTAGGACGTGGTTCAAAGAGGAAAGGGGGGAAAGTTGTATAGCATGAATCTAGGACGTGGTTCAAAGAGGAAAGGAAGGGGGAAAGTACTAGTACAGACTGGCTATCCAGCACCTATGTTGGTCGAAAAGGGAAAACAAGGACAAACACAGTACGCACATCTGTAACAAACTGATCTTTTTGTTTTGGGGGACAAGGCTGTAGAGTTTGAGAAAGACAAGATTTGATGTGCTCACATAGGGAAAGGTGTCTAAAGATAACAAAATTGGGACCAACACAAATATGCTCCTTGGTTGTTTGTTCTTTGTTGCAATAGACTGTTCATCACCCCTTCATACATCGGTAGATGCACATGGTGCTAGTGTGTCCACTGTCCCGTGCAACTCTTTAGCTATTGTTAATCTATGGCCTTGTTTGGTTAAAAAGTCCTAGGACTTCTTTTAGTCCCAACTAAAAAGTCCCTAGTCCCTACCTGCTTGGTTCCAGGGACTAAACATGGACTAGAGGTTATTAAATGACATGCTAAAAGACCATGTTACCCCTAGTAATGAACAAATAGAGATAAGGTGCGATGCGGGGCAGGGGCAACTATTGGAAAAAGTCCCAAAAAGACTCTCCCTCGGGGTCTTCTTTCTTTAGTCCCAAATGCCCACTTTTAGTCCCTAAAAATCCCTCATGTTTGGAATAGATGGAACTGAAAGGGACTTTTTTAGTCCTACACCAAAAAGTCCCTGTAAACAAACACCCCCTAATAATGCCGCTGGAAAATTGATGCAATGCCACAGTTAAAAGCAAATTACATGTTTAACAAATTTTATTGTTAATATAATCCCTCTGTTAATATGAATCAATGCCACCGTTTGAGAAATGCTACTATCTTGCTTTCTTTCCCATTTAGATAAGTTAGATGCTTCTTTTTGTTGGCTTCTGTGTCATCCGTCGTTATTGACCACTAGTTGTTTCCTTTTTACCTCTGTGTAAACAGGGTTATCTACTTCACCTCGTTGCTATTGTGACCTTTTGATGCACTGCACAAAACACTTTAGTTTTAAGAGTGTTTTGTGCAGTTCAACCAAAATTTCAAACCAACAATGTTGCTTGATTTCTTGATCTTAGTGGAACTGCACAAGAGGAGATCTTACTTCCTATCCATGTTGGCAAATTTGGTTCAGATCTTCTTCTTGTGAGTTGTTTGAATTCCGCGTCATAAGAGGTCAGTACTAGCCTTCTTTCACATGATTGTGCAGTGTTCTTTCATATGTTGTGCTACTTGTATGGTAATGTTGCTCGATTTTAGTGAACTGCACAAATGGAGCCAAGACTTCCAATCTGTATGTGCACCGTAATATCCCATTGAGGTAAGATAAGGATATTTCACAACTGTTGGCCTGTATTTTTCCACTTTCATCAGAAAATTAATGTCGTTGTTTAGTACTATACTTGTGCTCCCTAATTGACATGCCAAATCTTACATTGAAGGTGAAGCTTGTTTGTTATTGAACCAAGTGATGAAGGGGAAGAACAAGTAGAAGAAAAAAAAATCAACTCCCGGTGCTGTAATGAAGCACTAGAACTATGATGACACAATTAATGATATAGTTTTGCATCTTAATTTATTGCTATGGCTGGAATGAGAAATTGTTTTGCCACTGATTTGATGCCACTCTTAACGTAATATGTAATTATCTCTACTTGTGTAAAAAGGGATCTTCTTTGAAGATACCATATATTTTAGTGGAACTTCACAAGAAGATGTTGGAAACATTAAACTAATCAAGGAGTATATAGTAAGCATGGAAACCACAGTAGATAACAACAGATGGTTCCGCAGAAGTGCTTGATCTGTATGCTCTACACAATAAGCCTCCTCACAAAGGTTGGTACTCGCCCACGGATTTCATCTATATGATTGAGCTTTGTATCTCTATTGGTGGTGTGCTACTGTTTAGATACTGTCATGAGGAAGTGGTATTGTCCTTGAGAAGTGCTTCATCTGTGTTGTTTTAAATATTTCCTTTCCTTTTTTCGAGCAAACAGGGATGCTAGCATTTAGTTGTCCTCTTGTCTTTGCACAACAGGATCATCCTCCTCTGAAGAAGAATATGGAGTACGTGAAGTGACTAGTTCCGATTATGCCAGGATGAAGAAGCCCTGTCTATCTTCTCATTAGAAGGAGTAGTTGAAGGATGGTTACATTACTCCCCACAAGACCAAACTAACTTCAGCTCAGAAGGACTGACAGATCTCCATCTTTTTTGTTGTGATGCGCAAGTACAATGTTGTTCTAGGATTCTTTCCCGTGAGTTCCATTTTTTAAAGTGTGCTCTACATGGACCATGTAGGTCTGTTTAAACTGTCAATTCATAGTACAGTTTGCTTTATACTAATCACTTATTTTGTATTTGTGCAAACAGGGGTGCTCAACTTGATTTCAATGGGAACTGCACAAAATTTTCACGAATACATCGAATCATTCATTTCCACCACAAGAGAGGAGGTGCCAATATGTTCAAGCCGTTGCAACATATAAAGGCGAAATCATACAAGTTATGCATGAATTTGGTTGATTTTGGTGGGACTGCACAAAAAGAACAGTTGGTTTATTTAGCACGAGGTGCCATGTCAATGTCTGAACTGATGGAAAACCCTGCCCATTCCACAATTGTAGGCATTTGAAATTTTGGAATCGGAAAACCTTGTCAAAGTTTTCTCATTGATGTGCGCAAAACAACACGCATTTGACATTTTGGAATGGGACAACCTTGTCAAATTTTGCTCATTGATGTTAGCAAGAATACATGCATTTGATATTTTTGAATGGGACGCCCAGCATCGATCGATTTTACTTTATTCTTTAGTTGTGAAGTAAATATTGGCTCTGACATGTGAATCGCTGAGATGCATAATCATCGATTGTTTTGAATGTTCTCTATGAATTTCCAGGCCTGTGTGTTTGATTGCAATGTACAGGAACGCCAAAAAGCTGCTCAAACTCTTTGTACTCCCTCTGTTCCTTTTTACTTCGCTTATTAGATTTCTTTCAAGTCAGTTGATTTTACATTGTGAATGTTCATACTTTTTTCTATAAGATTGGAAAAAGTAGAGATACTTTGACTGCAGACAAAACTTGTATGCAGACTAAGAAGGACCGGAGGGAGTACATGTGAAACTGCTGTAAACGAGGTGATCACCCTGGGAGTAATACTAGTACGTATTGTTTTGCATGTTCATCCAATGCGAGTGATACAAGAATTCGAACTAATTAAACTAAATTCATTCATACACGGTCGGATTTCATATAAACATGTTGGATTTCATTACATTTCATACATTCTTAAACTAAAAAGGGGTGCGCCAGAGGTATAATTAATTAACCCAAGCTACCCACCTATGTCCGGCTGAGCCGAACAGAAGCTTCTTCTCCAGCGGACCGATATTCAGTTACTTAACTGCAGGTGCAGTTGCATAACTAACATGTGGCCCAGATGCCTGTTGGGCCCACGGGTCAGTGACCCAACTACACCAGCAGTTAAGTAACTGAAGCAGTGTCCTTCTCCAACATAGCTCTCCGCCTCCATGTTGCCGCCAAGAAGCTAATTAGCCGACAATGGTCAACCCGCCTAGCTTGGCTTCAACCGGAGGGTAGCAGCGGTGGCTTTACTTGGACCCGAGCGGCGGCGACCTACCGTGTTCTACTCTTCCTCATTTCCTGTGTGGTGCGGCCTTGTTGGCAGCGAGGAGGGGCCTCAGCAGAGCCGGCGATGTCCTCTGTCTCATTGCCGGCGGGGCGGCGCCTCAGTAGAGCGGGGGAAATCCTCCCCCTCGTTGCCGGCAGGGTGGGGCCTCGGCTGAGCCGGTGATGTCCTCTGCCTCGTTGTTGGCGGGGCGGGGCCTCGATGGAGTAGGGCCTCTTCGAAGCCGGTGAGGTCCTCTGCCTAGGTGTCGGCGGGGCAGCACCTCGATGGAGCCGGCGATGTCCTCTACCTCATTGTTGGCGTGGCGGGTCCTTGGCGGAGAAGGGCCTCACCGAAGCCGGCAAAATCCTACGCCTCGGTGCCATCCTTCGCCTCGGTGCCAGCGGGGCGGGGCATCGGCGGAGCCGGCGGTGTCCTCTGCCTTGTTGTTGGCGCCGCGGGGCCTCGGCGAAGCAGGGCCTCACCGACGCCAGTGGAGCGAGGACTCGCCGGAGACGGCATTGTCCTATACCTCGTCCTCGGTCTCGCCAAACAACGCCTTGCCCGCATCATCACCCTCTTTGTAGGCGGCCGTAGCCTCCGCCACCCGCATGCGGTACCGCCAGCGCTCGAGGCGGCCCTTGCAGGCGGAGAGGTACGAGTCGAGCAGCGCCTCCTACTCCACCCGCTCTGAGCCGATCTGCTCCTCCGCCTGCAGGTGCCCCTGGAGGAGATGGTGGTTGTAGGCGGCATCGGCCTGCGCCTCCCGGAACTGCTCCTCACGCTTCTGCCTCACCGTGTCCATGTATTGGGCACGGGCCTCGCCAATTGTCATGGTGTGATACATCCATTTTGCATCATGCTTTTATATCGATATTTATTACATTATGAGTTGTTATTACACATTATGTCACAATACTTATGCATATTCTCTCTTATTTTACAAGGTTTACGTGAAGAGGGGGAATGCCGGCAGCTGGAATTCTGGGCTAAAGGAGGAGCAAATATTAGAGACCTATTCTGCACAACTCCAAAAGTCCTCAAACTTCACGGGAGCATGTTTCAGAATATATAAAAAATATTGGGCGAAAGAAGTACCAGAGGGGGGCCACCCACCGTCCACGAGGGTGGGGGCGCCCTACCCCCCTGGGCGCGCCCCCTGCCTCATGGGCCCCCTGGCAGCCCTCTGATGCCCATCTTTGGCTATATGGAGTCTTTCGTCGAGGAAAAAATTATAAGCAAGCTTTCGGGAAGAAACTCCGCCGCCACGAGGCGGAACCTTGGCGGAACCAATCTAGGGCTCCGGCGGAGCTGTTTTGCCGAGGAAACTTCCCTCGGGGAGGGGGAAATCATCACCATCATCATCACCAACGATCGTCTCATCGGGAGTGAGTCAATCTCCATCAACATCTTCACCAGCACCATCTCATCTCAAACCCTAGTTCATCTCTTGTATCCAATCTTTGTCCCAAAGCCTCAGATTAGTACCTGTGGGTTGCTAGTAGTGTTGATTACTCCTTGTAGTTGATGCTAGTTGGTTTACTTGGTGGAAGATCATATGTCCAGATCCATTATGCATATTAATACCCCTCTGATTATGCACATGAATATGATTTGTGAGTAGTTACGTTTGTTCCTGAGGACATGGGAGAAGTCTTGCTATAAGTAGTCATGTGAATTTGGTATTCGTTCGATATTTTGATGAGATGCATGTTGTCTCTCCTCTAGTGGTGTCATGTGAACGTCGACTACATGACACTTCACCATTGTTTGGGCCTAGAGGAAGGCATTGGGAAGTAATAAGTAGATGATGGGTTGCTAGAGTGACAGAAGCTTAAACCCTAGTTTATGTGTTGCTTCGTAAGGGGCTGATTTGGATCCATATGTTTCATGCTATGGTTAGGTTTACCTTAATACTTCTGTTGTAGTTGCGGATGCTTGCAATAGGGGTTAATCATAAGTGGGATGCTTTTCCAAGGAAGGACAATACCCAAGCACCGTTCCACCCACATATCAAATTAGCAAAGTACCAAACGCGAATCATATGAACGTGATGAAAACTAGCTTGACGATAATTCCCATGTGTCCGCAGGAGCGCTTTCCTTTATATAAGAGTTTGTCCAGGCTTGCCCTTTGCTACAAAAAGGATTGGGCCATCTTGCTGCACCTTATTTAATTTTATACCTTGCTACCCGTTAAAAATTACCTTATCACAAAACTATGTGTTACCCATAATTTCAGTGCTTGCAGAGAATACCTTACTGAAAACTGCTTATCATTTCCTTCTACTCCTCGTTGGGTTCGACACTCTTACTTATCGAAAGGACTACAATAGATCCCCTACACTTGTGGGTCATCAAGACTCTTTTCTGGCAAACTCCTCTCTAAATGGGAAGGTCCTTACGTCATTGAGGAGGTATATCATTCCGGTGCCATAAAAATCAACAACTTCGAAGGCACAAATCCGAGGGTGGTGAACGGTCAAAGAATCAAACATTATATCTCGGGTAATCCCATAAATGTTGAAACTAATGTTATTGAAACCGTAACCCCGGAGGAATACATAAGGGACACTTTCCAGAACGTTTCAGACTCCGAAAAGGAATAGGTATGTGGTACGGTAAGTAAACCGACTCCAAAACAGTTCTAATGGCAATTTTTCTCCGTTTTGGAATATTTAAGAAAATAGGAAAATAAGAAGTAGTCCGGAAAGGACACAAGGCTTCCACGAGGGTGGAGGGCGCGCCCTACCCCCCTGGGCGCGCCCCCTGCCTCGTGGGCACCTCGTGCGCTCTTCGGACTCCATTTTCTTGCACGATACTTCTTTTGGTCGGTAAAAATTCATCATATAATCTCTCGGAGGTTTTGACCACCGTATCACGCAAATATCCTCTGTCTTTTTTTCGAGTTGTTTCTGCCGCAGATATAGAGCAAGATGTCTTCTCAAGAGTCAGTCGGGGAGAGTCGGGTGTCTCATCCGACACCAGGGCCAAGAACAAACAGCGATGCTAACCACTTTGGGCCATCAACTGAGGAAGAGATGGAGGCTGACTTGAAAAGGATAGATCCCATGGAGGAGGATGAAGAAGTTACTTCTCATTTCCTAGTTGGATTCATGACGGGGGAACTACAGATCTCAACTATTCCAAACTCGGTCATCCCTTCCAATATTAGATTTCTTTCTTATGAAAATATGAAAAAGAGTGTTACTTGTTCTCCGGCAGCTATGCAACATCCTTGGGTGAAAGGAGCTTTAGCCGTCACGGGCAAGCTCCATAAAGAAATAATGGACCTCAAGCAGCAAGTCAATAAGCTCGAGGAAGAGAATCGTATCCTGAGGGGCATCATCGCCAAGAACATCACATCACCAACCCTGAAGAAAGAGACATAAAACACATGGGTATGGGCACTCCCCTTGACAACTGCCAAGCTTGGGGGAGTGCCCCGGTATCGTATCACCATCACACTTTTATCTTTACCGTTTTTCTTAGTTCGATCCTTTTGGTAATATCTTGATCTAGTAGAATAAAAGTTTTAGTATGATCTAGTTTTGAGTTGTGCTTTATGATCCTTCTATGTAATCGAGTCCGTGAGCTATATATAATAAAGATTAGTGTTGAGTCAAGGGCTTGATTATCTTACTATGATCTTGAGGGAATAAAATAAAAGAGAAAGAGTAAAAAGAAATAAAGAGATCATATGGATCTTATGGGGAGTAATGACTTTACATATAAATAGTATGATGAATAAAAGTTGTTGAGAGTTGACAAACATAGTTTTGGTCATTGTTGCAATTAATATGAAGTAATAAAGAAAGAGAGGTCTTCACATATAAATATACTATCTTGGACATCTTTTATGATTGTGAGCACTCATTAAAATATGACATGCTAAAGAGTTGAAGTTGGACAAGGAAGACAACGTAATGGGTTATGTTTTCCTACATATGAAATAACTTATATTGTCATGGATCATCCAACATGTTGAGCTTGCCTTTCCCTCTCATGCTGGCCAAATTCTATGCACCAAGTAGAGATACTACTTGTGCTTCCAAATATCCTTAAACCCAGTTTTGCCATGAAAGTCCACCATATCTACGTATGGATTAAGTAAGATCCTTCAAGTAAGTTCTCATCATTGCAAGCAATAAAAATTTCTCTCTAAATATGTGTGATTTATTAGTGTGGAGAAAATAACATCCCCGATAATCTACAACCATCCTTAATGATCCATCCTTCTTTTCCACTAGAAGCACGGGTGATCCCCAAGGCGAAGAACTTGGGCGAATGTAACCTTTATCCAATAACTCCTTAATCTGATTCTTAATTTCCACCAAATCCTTTGCTGGCATCCGGTACGGTCGCTTCGATATTGGGCCTGTACCTGGCAATAACTCAATCAAAACTCAATGTCTCTATCCGGTGGCATGCCTGGTAATTCCTCAGGAAATACATCAGGAAAATCCTTTACCACTGGTACTTCTTCTTGCACAACTCCTGTTAGGCAGTTTAATGGTGTCCTGTTTGGCACATGCCGGGATACATACTTGATCCTTCTTCCTTCTGGTGTGGTAAGCAAAATTGACTTACCAGCGCAATCGATGTTTCGTCCATACATCGACAACCAATCCATGCCTAATATCACATCCAATCCTTGAGATTCCAATAATATTAGGTCTGAGGGAAACACATAGTTACCAATCCTTAATGGTAACCGATCACACCATCGTCTAGCCATAAACTCCGCTCCTGGTGAGCTTACTAACATGGGTGACCTAAGGGCTTGGGTTGGCAGGTTATATTTATCCACAAATCCCCTTGATATGTATGAATGCGATGCACCAGTATCAAAAAGTACGAGTGCGGTAAATGACTTAACCAGAAACTTACCGATTACTGCATCAGGCTGATCTTCAACCTCCTGCACATTAATGTGGTTCACCTGTCCCCTATTGAAAGGGTTCGGCTTTTTCCCAGAGCTTCCATTGCCATTTCCATTCTGGCCTTCAGGACATTCATTGGCATAATGTTCGGTCTTGGAACACTTGAAACAGGTGACTTGACTCAGGTCTCTCTTGGTTGGGGTCGATGGGATGGTACGGTGCTGGCCGTTGCTTCCTCCATTCCCATTACCATTCTGGTGGCCATTATGGTTGTGCGAGCTACCTCCTCCATGGGTGTGCTGAAACTGAAATCCCGGTTTAGGGGCAAAACAGGGCTTCTGCTGGGCTCCAGAGTTATACTTCCCCTGTCCATACTTCCTCTTACGGTTCTCAATCTGCAGTTGCTTCCCTTCAATCATGATGGCGCGATCTACCAACTCCTGGTAGTTGTTGAAACTTGCTACCATCAACTGCATGCTTAGTTCATCATTCAGTCCTTCCAGAAACTTCTCCTGCTTAGCAGCATCCGTAGCAACGTCATCTGGGGCATAACGGGCTAACTTGCTGAAATCGTCAACGTACTGGCCAACTGTCCTTCCTCCTTGGCGTAAGTTGCGAAACTCACGCTTCTTCAGGGCCATAGCTCCTGCTGAAACATGGGCAGTGCGGAAAGCTTGCTGAAACTGATCCCATGTGACAGTGTCAACTGGGTAAGTGGCTGTGAAATTCTCCCACCATGCTGCCGCGGGTCCGTCAAGCTGGTGAGTGGCAAACTTCACTTTCTCACCATCCGTGCATCCTGCAGTGGTCAACTCCCTTTCTATCTTGCGGAGCCAATCGTCTGCTACTATCGGCTCGGTGCTACTGGAAAACACCGGCGGATTCAGCCTAAGGAAATGGGCTAAGTGGTCAACAGGTGGTGGTGGTGGTGGGTTGTTGTTGTTGTTCTGCTGGTTCTGGACTAACATCTGCATCAATTGATTCTGCTACTGGATCAACTGAGTGAGCTCCGGTGGGAATCCATTGTCATGTCTCGGAGGCATCTGAGGGTTTAGAAAAGACGAGAATTAAGAATAGAGTGAGGTCTAAAGGGAAAACACTACCCCAATGCACATGAGCAAATGCACACAAAATCACTTCATTCAATCAAACAAGGGCTTACAAACGGTCTAACTATCGCAAAAGTGCTCGACTATAATGTTTACATGGGGGAATACTACTACTATCTGGTGGTCATCTAGAAATTTGAACTGGTGGAAGACTCCATGATATCTGCTCCAGCTTCGTCTTCAAAGTCGGGTTCACTTGGATCCGAATCGGTGTCGTCGATGATGATGTAGTTGTCCGGACATGCGACGTACTCGTCTTCCTTCCTGGATGCTAACTTCCTCCTGAGTTCTTCAATCTCCTGCTTAAGATCGCCATTGTGTCTCGCTAGATCTACGATCTCGTCCATGTAGTCCTTGCGTGTAGACTTCAGTTCTCCTTCTAGCTTGATGATCCTTGCCTTTGCATTCTTCAACTCTATCATATCATTGCACATCTGGTTCTCGTGGCGTCGAATGTGCTGGTTTAACTCCTGGATGAAAGATGCAATGGATATATCCTTCTTGGTGCTAACTAACTCCCATTGTTCATCTCGGCGTCCGCAAATCTGGTAGATAGTGTCCTTGAGGTCTTCTTGATAAACTTCTCCAATGCGTCCCATGGTGATATGAGCTGCCATGCTCTTTCCCAGACTCCAGGTTGTTGCATTGAAAACACTATCTATAGGCTTCGTGATTGGCGCGAATGTCATTCCTGGAACGTGAGCTTGAATCTTCCAGCGCTCCTCTTCAGGCAGAGTGGCGTTGAAGGTTCCCGTGAAGCTTGGTAATCCAATGTTTAGGTACTTGGTGACTTCCTTCAAGTGAAATCCAAATGGTGTGCCTTCATCCAGTTGAGCGTACTTAATCTTCGCGTTCGTCATCCTAAAAGCGTAGAAAAGATGAGGAGTTAGAAAATGTGAAGAGAATGGTGATCTATGGCTTTAACTTAGTGGTCGTGTCCTACAGTTAGCGTGTGCTCTGATACCATCTCTGTAGCGACCCGGCCCGAATGGATCAAGTGCTCTGTGCTCCGGTGTCATCCCTGGATCAGTAATGCTGACACCACACAGTACATCGAAGGATTTATAGCAGAGTGGCAATCACACACTTATTACATCGTTGTCTCAAAGAGAACTTATTACAATAAATATGGCTTAAGGCCATCTAATAATGATAACAGCGGAAGACTCGGAAGATAAATGGGTCCATCAACTCCAACGGCATCACTGAGTATAGAACCACGACCTAAAAGCACCTTACTCGTCGTCTGAAAAGTCTGCAACATGAGAAGTTGCAGCCCGAAAACGGGTCAGCACATGGAATATGCTAGCAATGTAACACATAGAGAGTAATGGAATGAAACAGCTATACTATATGCATATATGGCTGGTGGAAAGCTCTATGGCTACAGTTTTGCGTAAAGCCAGTTTTTCCCTACTGCAAAGGAATAAATTTATTTAACTATCATGGTAGTTGTTAAACATCGAGAATGGTTGACAGCATTCCGATCCCAATTAAGTGAACAATTAAAAACCGAACAACATTAATTAGAAGTAACATGATGAGATTCACATGATATTCAAGTACTAGATACTCAAGTTGTCCATAACCGGGGACACGGCTAATCATGATTAGTTTTTACACTCTGCAGAGGTTTGCGCACTTTTCCCCACATGACTCGATCGCCTCCTCTTTGTTTTCTCACACTACATGGTGTTTGAGAAACGGATGACCGAGACATAGTCTTTCAGAAGCGCTAGCACCTTACATGTGGGGTAGACCGTACCACCTACAACCCCTACATCTGCTAGTCCACCCCGTAAGAGTTCGCACAACTTAGTCAACTATGCCAGAGCCCATAGTAGCATGTGGCTGCACACGGAAGTTTCTAGCAAGAATTATCTTATGATCCCTTTGAGCCTGGGTGGCGGTCCAAAATAAAACAGGCAAGTCCTGATAGACATCAGGTGCCTCAATCCACCCAGATGTGTGTTTAAGTGGCCACCTTAGATAAACCATTAAAATTATCAAATCACATCTGTCATGGATATCACTCACCCAATCCACGTCTACTAGCATAGGATGGCATAATAAGCAAACATAGAAGTAACTCCCAAAGGTTTCATAATAATACGGTGATAGGTACTACCTCATCTACTTCCCATCCCACAGTTTAATTAGATCCTAATCATGCAATGTGAGAGGATTGATCTAATGCAATAAAATATGGGTTGTAGAAAAGGTATGATCAAAGTGTTACTTGCCTTGCTGATGATCCGCGAGACCTAGGGTTTCGAAGTAACAAGCGGCGCAATCCGGGTGATCTATCGCAGACAAACAACAAGCACACAATAAGTACTCATCTAATGCACAGGTAAAACTCGAACAAGAGAACGAACCAGAAAGTTCAACTTAAGAACTCCGGTTGCAAAGAAAGAAAGAACCGAACAGACGACGGAAAAACCAACGGCGGAAGAAAACAACTCGGTTCTAGCAAGTTGAAACTAGGTCAAATTTTACTGTAGCAAAGTCTTGTTCAAGTTGATTAGACGGAACGGCGGTTTCGAAACGAAACTCCAGGCGCTTGAATCACCTGATTCCGATAAACGAGCGAGAAGATAAACTAGAACGAAGATCGGATCTGAGATCGCGATCGCGGAATAAATCCGACGAAAAGAAAGAGACGAACGGTTAAACGAACGGATGTTCGTTAACCGGGAATAATCGGTGATCACGTTCGTTGAGACGAACGGTCCGAAAGAAGAACGAAAACCGATCTAGGGTTTCGGAAAAGAAACCGAAAAAGAAACGGAAAACCGATCTAGGGTTTCAGAAAAAAACCGAAACAAAAATCGGAAGAGAAAACGGAAAAGAAAACCGAAACGGTTTCAAAAATAAAAACCGAACCGAGGCGAGGGTAGGGTGGCGCGGCGCGGCTACCTCGACGTGGCTCCGGCGAGGTTCCGACGAGGGCTCCGACGGCGGCGGGGCAAGGGCGGCGGCGGCTAGGCGGCGGTGGCGCAAGGGCGGCGGTGGCGGCTATAGGCGGCGGCTATAGGCGGCAGCGGCTTGGGGAGGAGAGGGGGGGGGCTTGGGTATTTATATAGGATGGGGGTGTTGCTTGGGGAAGGGGCAAGCAAAAAAAAGGGGGGGCCGGCCTAGAGTCCTACTAGGGCTCGGCCTAGGGGGCGGCGCAAGGCAAGCGGCGGGGCTGGCGCTGGCGCGCAGGGCGGCTGGCGGCTGGGCCCTTGGCCCAGGCGGGGCGCTGCTCTTTTTTTTTAAATCGGTTACGCGCGCAGAAAAACAAAAGAAAGAAAATCTAAACGAACTCCAAAATCTCTAAAGTAAATTTTCCCCGACTCCTAAAAATGAGTCGAACAAAATGAACTTTTCTCCGGGCCAAAAATGCAATTTTAGAAAACACGCATTTTTCCCTATCCAAATAAAAAGCAAACAAAACTCTGGCAAAACCAAAATTTGATTTATTCATTAAATCTTCATTTTTCCTAAATTTGGGAAAGTCATATTATTCCCTCTCTTATATTTTTGATATTGGAAAAATAATTGAAGATGAGATAAATAAATCAAATGATCCTCTTTTCAAAATTTGAGAAAACTCTCAAATATGAAAATAACGAAATCTCCAACTCTCGCCGTGGGTCCTTGAGTTGCGTGAAATTTCTAGGATCAACCAAAATGCATGAAAATATGATATGCATGATGATCTAGTGTATAACATTCCAAATTGCAAATTTGGGATGTTACAGTGGTGGAGGAGGGGGTTGGCACCGGATCATCGACTACCATGTTCTCCATTGGGACGTCGTCGTCCTCTGGCTGCCTGCCGGCTTGGTCTGTCCTCTGCCCGTCCCAAAGAGTGCTAGAGCGCGAGGAAGCCATGGTGGGCAGTAGTGGTGTGGACAGGAGAAAGGGAACGGAGGCGGATGACTGCGGCGATGGTCGGCACAGCAGTTTATATAGAAATGGTGGGCAGCGGAGGGATGGACGTGCGGCGCCGAAGTAGCCGCCTCGACAACCGCATATCATTAATGTGGGCGGCAGACGGACGAACGGATGACACTTGTGTCGTTTGAAGGCGGAGCAATCGCTTGCACCGGGAAGCAGGGCGGGCGGCGCTGACCGTTTCGGGTGGAAAGCGCGCGTGGGCGAGGGAGGCGGTCTGGGTGGGCCAGGGCAGTCAGACTCATGCTTGGCAGCGGGTCAGTCGAGCAGCCGGACATGCTGGCTCGCCAGCGAGCTCACCGAGCTAAGCGATGGCAATCAGACGATGGACATAGCTTCCGACTAGGAGCTGGCGCCACTGTCCGGGCCAATTCATGTTGTGTTCACCATAGAGCAGGTGTGGCCTCACTTCGACGCCCTAATGGCGGAAGAGATACCAGCGCAGGAGGACCTGTGCCACAACCTCCATCTCCTCAACGAGCACCGGTGAACAAGCGAACGACAATGTCATCGCGGACATGTGGCCCTATGATCCTGGCTTCCCAAATGAGTAGCGGGCGCTGTATCAGACCATCCATAGGGCCCGCGAGACCCTCTCCATCGTCCTTCGAGTTGTTGCACTCACCGTGGCGCCGCTGTCTCGCGTTGTCAACATGGTCAACGGACATGAGGAATGAGGAGATGACTTTACTTGGAGAGGATGACAATGGGGACCCACCAGGGCCATAGCCGCACGTACGCAAGTGCCTCCTTATTATATACAACTATATTTTTTGCTTCCTCCTAGTTTCCTGACATCACGGTCCCGCACCATTGTCAACCTATATAGTCAATAACCGAGAAAATTGCACAAGGAGCGGCCAACAGCTGGGACCAAGCAGCTCGAGCAGTATTTGAGGCTTTGGGGTGTGAGCACTGCAGATTTTTTTTCTTGAGCAATGTTTTCGTTGTTGTTCACAGGTGAAGAGGGTATTAACTAGGCGGACTGTGGCCCATCTAGCCCAAGCCAGATATCTAGCCTAGATATTAATTTTTTTCAAGCTTAAAATGGCTAGCCCAGCTATACTTTTTTTAGGAATACCCAGGCAAGGTCAACTTGTTATTCTCCACCCTGCTGGGCTGCAAATCTTTCCTAGGAGGGATGCATTAGGCTTAACAAGAAAATTGTAGCGACCAGACCTCAAACAGTCTGATCTATGTGCATCAGTGTCATCCCTAGATCGGTAATGCTGACATGCACAGTACTTGAGGATTTATAACAGAGTAGCAATCACACACTTATTACATGAATGTCTCAAAAGGGAACTTATTACAATAAATATGGCTTAAGGCCATCTAATACGATAACAGCGGAAGGCTTGGAAGATAAAGTGAGTCCATGAACTCCAACGGCATCACTGAGTGAAAGACCACGACCTGAGGCTCCTCACTCGTCGTCTGAAAAGTCTGCAACATGATACGTTGCAGCCCGGTACGGGTCAGCACATGGAATATGCTGGCAATGTAACACAAGAGAGTAATGAACAGAATAAGGCTATCACTACATGCATATATGGCTGGTGGAGGCTGTATGGTTAATATGTTTTGCGAAAAGCCAATTTTTCCCTACTGCAAAGGAATATATTTTATTTAACTACAAAGTTGGTTGAAAACATTGAGAATGGTAAACCCCATCTCAATCCCAATTAAAAGTAATTAAAAATCCCAACCATATTTATATTAAGAGTGATGAGATCCACATGATAATCCAAGAACTAGATACTCAAGTTGTCCATAACCGGGGACATGGCTAACCATGATTAGTTTGTACACTCTGCAGAGGTTTGTGCACTTTTCCCCACAAGACTCAATCTCCTCCGTTGGATTTCTCGCACTACATAATGTTTGAGAAACAGATGACCGAGACACAGTCTTTCCGAAGAGGTCCCCTTAACCGATAGATAGGCTTGTACACCTACAATCCCCTACATCTGCTAGCCCATCATGGAAAGGTTTCCCACAACTTACTCAACTATGTCAGAGCCCATAATGGCATGTGGCTGCACACGGAAGTTTCTAGCATGAATAATCTTATGATCCCTTTGAGCCTGGGTGGTAGTCCATAGGAGAATCACATGGTAACCCCAGGATTTCCAAAGATACAGGCAATCACTGGGTTCCCTAGGTGCCTCAATCCATCCAGATGTGTATTAAAGTTGCCACCTTAAGTTAACCATTAATTAACAACTCGCATCTATCATGGATACACTCAAACCCAAACCACGTCTACGAGCATAGCAGAGCAATATAAGCAACGTAGAAGTAACTCCCAGGGTTTGATAACAAACAGGTGAATAGGTACTACCTCATCTACTTCCCAACCCACAATTTATTCAGATCCTAACCATGCAAGTGTTTGAGGATTTATCTAATGCAATAAAACTGGGAAGTAAAGAGGTATGATCAAAGTGTTACTTGCCTTGTTGATGATCCGTGAAACCTAGAGACTCGTAATAGCACGCTTCGCACTGCGGCTACTCTATCGCAATCAAACAAGCATACAATAAGCAATCAAGCAAAGATGCATGAGTAAAACTCAAATAAGAAGATCTAACTAGAAAGTTCAACTTAAGAACTCCAGTTTGCAAAAAGAATCAAATCAAACGAAGCTAACGAAACTCAAACTGCGAAAGAAACAAGCTTCGTTTACTAATCTGGACTAAAGTCAAATTTTACAGTAACAAAAACTTGTTTAAGTTGATTAAACAAACAAAGGGCTTCGAGACGAAACTCTAGACGCTTGAATCACCTGATTCTGATAAACGAGTGAAAATTTATACTAAAACAAAAATCGGATCAGAAATCACGATCGAAAATAATCGCGAAAAATCCGAGAAAAAGAAAAACTGACGAACAGACTAACGAACGAACGTTCAATATCTGCCTTTAACGGATTAAAACTGTTCGTTAAAACGAACGTACGGATGAACGTCCGCTATATAACTAAACCAGAAAAAACACCGAACCAGATCTGAAGAAAAAAACACATCTAGGGTTTCGAAAAAACCGCGGCGGCGGCGGCTACCTCCGGCGGGGTCGGGCGGCGGCGTCCAGCGGCGGCGGCGCGAGTCGGGCTGGGCCGGCTTGGTGGGCTGCGGCCTCGGCTCGGCGGCTTATAAATCCCCCCCCCCCCCCGGGCGGAGTCCCGGGCTGATACGGCCCAAGGTCGGTTGGCTTTTTTAAAAAAATATTACGTGCAGAAAAACAAATAAAAGAAATACTAAACGGACTCCAAAAATCCTGAAATAAAGTTTCCCCATCCTCTAAAAATCTACCGGACAAGGTGAACATTTATTTGGGACTCTAGTGCAATTTTGAAAAACGCATATTTTTCCTAATTCAAATAAAATAGCGATAAATCCCCGAACAAAACTCTTATTTGATTTTAATATCAAATCTCCAACATTTCTTTATTTTGAGGAAGTCATTTTATCCTCTCTCTCTCTTTTATTTTTATAAAAGAAATATTTGAAGAGAAAATAATTAAAATCAAACGGTCCTCTTCTCAAAATTTGAGAAAAACTCAAATATGAAAATAACGAAATCCCCAACTCTCTCGTAGGTCCTTGAGTTGCGTAGAATTTCTAGGATCAAGCCAAAATGCAATAAAATATGATATGCAATGATGACCTAATGTATAACATTCCAAATTGAAAATTTGGGATGTTACAAAAATGGACTTTAAGAAATAATAAATGAGATGTAATTATAAAAACTGGGCAGTAACTATAAAACAATGCACCAAACACGTAATTAGTTTATGAAATATTATTTTTGGATTTTGAAAATTTTAATTTCATTAATTGTTTCACACAATATTTCATTGATTTTTATGTAATACAAAATTATTGTGAATTGTATTTAATCTGACTAGAAATTTTGGGATAAAAATATTTCGGATCCCATCAAAATGTGGGAAATTTTATTGAATTCTGTTTTGAGCGATTGGTTGAAATTATTAATCATTGTCCTAGCTAGAAAATGGGTTGTACTTTTAACAAATTTTAAATGGGTTGTAGTAAATTCCATTAGAAATTCAAAAATGGGATGTACATTCTTACGAATTGCAAATGGGCTGTAGTAAATTCCATTAGAATTCAAAACTGGGTTGTACATTCTTACAAATTGCAAATGGGCTATAAGTTCTCTACCACACACTTGTGGTCCTACTAAGTTGACGCGTCCCCTAAAAAAAGTAAGTTGACGCGTATGCAAGGCTTTGTCAACTTATAGTCAACACACGATTCTAGCAGCAATGGCCGTTGGATATCCATCCAACGGATACCGTGCTTCTTCTTCAATCTCGGATATTCTAGCTTTATCCACCCAAAAAATGATTCCTCCCCCTGACATCTGGGGCGCACCATTTCGGAGGCTAACCTGTGGGCCTACTAAGTTGATGCGTACCAAGGGCTTTGTCAACTTAGTCAATATAAACGATTCTAGCTGAAGTGACCGTACGATGTCCATCCAACGACCATCATGCTTCTTCAACCTCTGGTCTTCTTGCTCCAGCCGCCCAAACCAGCGTCGGCCATGCCGCCTGCTCCTGTCTCCCGTGTCTGGCTGTTCTACCACCGCTGGCCATGCCATCCCTCTATACTCACCCACACCTCATGTTATTCTCCGCAACGGCAGCCTCACATCGCAGCCGAAGCAGCCAACCCACGTACTCCCCTCGTGTGGGCATCTACTGTCGCTTCTTCCCCGGCTCCACGTCGTCCCCTTCCTAGGCATCGCCGTCATCCACCGCCATGGTGCTCTCGGCACGGCATGGTCAAAGTGGTCAAGGAACGACTTCCATCGGAAGAGTAGTGTACGTTGAGAGGCTGACAGCTGGGTCCACGGCAGCAGCAAGGAAGTGCCTCCTTATTACACGCGAAATAATTATTCCTCCACCTGACAGTAGGGACCCACCGGACGGGCCACCGTATTTCAAGAAAAAAATGTTTCCCCCTGACTGCTGGGACCCACCAGCTGCATCTTCGCACGGAAGGAAGAGCCTGACAGTCAGGACCCACCTGGTCAAAGCGTATGTAGCATTGTCATTCTGGTCGCGAACATGTACGTACATACTGATGACCCACAAGTATAGGGGATCTATCGTAGTCCTTTCGATAAGTAAGAGTGTCGAACCCAACGAGGAGCAGAAGGAAATGATAAGCGGTTTCCAGAAAGGTATTCTCTACAAGTACTGAAATAAGTGGTAACAGATAGTTTTGCGATAGGATAATTTGTAACGAGCAACAGGTAATGAAAGTAAATAAAGTGCAGCAAGGTGGCCCAACCCTTTTGCAGCAAAGGACAAGCCTGGACAAACTCTTATATGATGTAAAGCGCTCCCGAGGACACATGGGAATATAGTCAAGCTAGTTTTCATCACGTTCATATGATTCGCGTTTGGTACTTTGATAATTTGGTATGTGGGTGGACCGGTGCTTGGGTGCTGCCCTTACTTGGACAAACATCCCACTTATGATTAACCTCTATTGCAAGCATCCGCAAATACAACAAAAGTATTAAGGTAAACCTAACCATAGCATGAAACATATGGATCCAAATCAGCCCCTTACGAAGCAACGCATAAACTAGGGTTTAAGCTTCTGTCACTCTAGCAACCCATCATCTACTTATTACTTCCCAATGCCTTCCCCTAGGCCCAAATAATGGTGAAGTATCATGTAGTCGATGTTCACATAACACCACTAGAGGAGAGACAACATACATCTCATCAAAATATCGAACGAATAACAAATACACATGACTACTAATAGCAAGACTTCTCTCATGTCCTCAGGAACAAAAGTAACTACTCACAAAGCATAAACATGTTCATAATCTGAGGGGTATTAATATGCATATAGGATCTGAACATATGATCTTCCACCAATTAAACCAACTAGCATCAACTACAAGGAGTAATTAACACTACTAGCAACCTACTAGCACCAATCCCGGACTTGGAGACAAGAATAGGATACAAGAGATGAACTAGGGTTTTGAGAGGAGATGGTGCTGATGATATGTTGATGGAGATTGCCCTCTCCCGACGAGAGGAGCGTTGGTGATGACGATGGTGATGATTTCCCCCTTCGGGAGGGAAGTTTCCCCGGCAAAACAGCTCCGCCAGAGCCCTAGATTGGTTCCGCCTTGTGGCGGCGGAGTTTCGTCTGAGAAGATGGCTTATTATTTTTTTCCATCGAAAGACTCCATATAGTAGAAGATCGCCACCGGAGGGCCACCAGGGGGCCCACGAGGTAGGGGGCGCGCCCAGGGGGGTAGGGCGCGCCCCCCACCCTCATGGGAAGGGTGTGCCCCCCTGGTGAGGTTCTTGCGCTTGGTATTTTTTATATATTTGGAAAACATCATCCGTGAAGTTTCAGGGCTTTTGGAGCTGTGCAGAATAGGTCACTAATATTTGCTCCTTTTCCATCCCAGAATCCGAGCTGCCGGCATTCTCCCTCTTTATGTAAACCTTGTAAAATAAGAGAGAATAGGCATAAGTATTGTGACATAATGTGTAATAACAGCCCATAATGCAATAAATATTGATATAAAAGCATGATGCAAAATGGACGTATCAACTCCCCCAAGCTTAGACCTCGCTTGTCCTCAAGCGAAAAGCGGAATCGAAAAATATGTCCACATGTTTAGAGATAGAGGTGTCGATAAAAATAAAATATGGAAAAGAGGGCATCATGATCATTCTTAGAACAACAACTTATAATTATTGTCATATAATCTCTTATGCTAGAGTAATAATTCAATCACAATATCAAGTATGAATCATAAACTTCATTGAAAACTAACAAACTACAATCTCAGTCATTGAGGGTTGTAGTAAATTCCATTAGAAATTCAAAAATGGGATGTACATTCTTACGAATTGCAAATGGGCTGTAGTAAATTCCATTAGAATTCAAAACTGGGTTGTACATTCTTACAAATTGCAAATGGGCTATAAGTTCTCTACCACACACTTGTGGTCCTACTAAGTTGACGCCTCCCCTAAAAAAAGTAAGTTGACGCGTATGCAAGGCTTTGTCAACTTATAGTCAACACACGATTCTAGCAACAATGGCCGTTGGATATCCATCCAACGGATACCGTGCTTCTTCTTCAATCTCAGATATTCTAGCTTTATCCACCCAAAAAATGATTCCTCCCCCTGACATCTGGGGCGCACCATTTCGGAGGCTAACCTGTGGGCCTACTAAGTTGATGCGTACCAAGGGCTTTGTCAACTTAGTCAATATAAACGATTCTAGCTGAAGTGACCGTACGATGTCCATCCAACGACCATCATGCTTCTTCAACCTCTGGTCTTCTTGCTCCAGCCGCCCAAACCAGCGTCGGCCATGCCGCCTGCTCCTGTCTCCCGTGTCTGGCTGTTCTACCACCGCTGGCCATGCCATCCCTCTATACTCACACACACCTCATGTTATTCTCCGGCAACGGCAGCCTCACATCGCAGCCGAAGCAGCCAACCCACGTACTCCCCTCCGTGTGGGCATCTACTGTCGCATCTTCCCCGGCTCCACGTCGTCCCCTTCCTAGGCATCGCCGTCATCCACCGCCATGGTGCTCTCGGCACGGCATGGTCAAAGTGGTCAAGGAACGACTTCCATCGGAAGAGTACTGTACGTTGAGAGGCTGACAGCTGGGTCCACGGCAGCAGCAAGGAAGTGCCTCCTTATTACACGCAAAATAATTAAATCTCCACCTGACAGCAGGGACCCACCGGACGGGCCACCGTATTTCAAGAAAAAAATGTTTCCCCCCTGACTGCTGGGACCCACCAGCTGCATCTTCGCACGGAAGGAAGAGCCTGACAGTCAGGACCCACCTGGTCAAAGCGTATGTAGCATTGTCATTCTGGTCGCGAACGTGTACGTACATACTGATGACCCACAAGTATAGGGGATCTATCGTAGTCCTTTCGATAAGTAAGAGTGTCGAACCCAACGAGGAGCAGAAGAAAATGATAAGCGGTTTCCAGCAAGGTATTCTCTGCAAGTACTGAAATAAGTGATAACAGATAGTTTTGCGATAGGATAATTTGTAACGAGCAACAGGTAACAAAAGTAAATAAAGTGCAGCAAGGTGGCCCAACCCTTTTGCAGCAAAGGACAAGCCTGGACAAACTCTTATATGATGTAAAGCGCTCCTGAGGACACATGGGAATATCGTCAAGCTAGTTTTCATCACGTTCATATGATTCGCGTTCGGTACTTTGATAATTTGGTATGTGGGTGGACCGGTGCTTGGGTGCTGCCCTTACTTGGACAAACATCCCACTTATGATTAACCTCTATTGCAAGCATCCGCAAATACAACAAAAGTATTAAGGTAAACCTAACCATAGCATGAAACATATGGATCCAAATCAGCCCCTTACGAAGCAACGCATAAACTAGGGTTTAGGCTTCTGTCACTCTAGCAACCCATCATATACTTATTACTTCCCAATGCCTTCCCCTAGGCCCAAATAATGGTGAAGTATCATGTAGTCGATGTTCACATAACACCACTAGAGGAGAGACAACATACATCTCATCAAAATATCGAACGAATAACAAATACACATGACTACTAATAGCAAGACTTCTCTCATGTCCTCAGGAACAAAAGTAACTACTCACAAAGCATAAACATGTTCATAATCTGAGGGGTATTAATATGCATATAGGATCTGAACATATGATCTTCCACCAATTAAACCAACTAGCATCAACTACAAGGAGTAATTAACACTACTAGCAACCTACTAGCACCAATCCCGGACTTGGAGACAAGAATAGGATACAAGAGATGAACTAGGGTTTTGAGAGGAGATGGTGCTGATGAATATGTTGATGGAGATTGCCCTCTCCCGACGAGAGGAGCGTTGGTGATGACGATGGTGATGATTTCCCCCTTCGGGAGGGAAGTTTCCCCGGCAAAACAGCTCCGCCAGAGCCCTAGATTGGTTCCGCCTTGTGGCGGCGGAGTTTCGTCTGAGAAGATGGCTTATTATTTTTTTCCATCGAAAGACTCCATATAGTAGAAGATCGCCACCGGAGGGCCACCAGGGGGCCCACGAGGTAGGGGGCGCGCCCAGGGGGGTAGGGCGCGCCCCCCACCCTCATGGGAAGGGTGTGCCCCCCTGGTGAGGTTCTTGCGCTTGGTATTTTTTATATATTTGGAAAACATCATCCGTGAAGTTTCAGGGCTTTTGGAGCTGTGCAGAATAGGTCACTAATATTTGCTCCTTTTCCATCCCAGAATCCGAGCTGCCGGCATTCTCCCTCTTTATGTAAACCTTGTAAAATAAGAGAGAATAGGCATAAGTATTGTGACATAATGTGTAATAACAGCCCATAATGCAATAAATATTGATATAAAAGCATGATGCAAAATGGACGTATCAACTCCCCCAAGCTTAGACCTCGCTTGTCCTCAAGCGAAAAGCGGAATCGAAAAATATGTCCACATGTTTAGAGATAGAGGTGTCGATAAAAATAAAATATGGAAAAGAGGGCATCATGATCATTCTTAGAACAACAACTTATAATTATTGTCATATAATCTCTTATGCTAGAGTAATAATTCAATCACAATATCAAGTATGAATCATAAACTTCATTGAAAACTAACAAACTACAATCTCAGTCATTGAAGCATGTCTTAATCTTGCTTTACTTTTGCTATAAAATGTTCCTGGCAGATTGTTTACATGTTAATCAATTTTGCCATGGTTGTTGTAGTTGATCCATTTATGCTATGAACTTCCTCTTTCCATGGTTAGCTTCTTGAACATATCATCTTGCTGATGCTATTCTTGTCTTGTCATGCAATGCCTTGTGGTGAGTGATTGAAGCTCGCAAAGATGCCTTCATAACTCTGTTTATACCAGGCTCAGTTTTCTGCTAAGTCTGAATCTGTTAACGCAACTTGCTATGTTTACATGGGTGCCATCATATGTTTTGTGCCTTTTTGGCTCATGATCAGTAAGGGACTTTTGTTCTATTAGTAGATTCATGACATGCCTTTGTTTGCTATGATATATTCCTGTAGCATGTTGTTTGCTTGCTCTAAACATGGCTTCCTGATGTTAATTTCCTGGCATGTTAGTATTTTCACGAAGTCTATGATGCTGATATCTTTTGCACTTTTGCCATGCTTGTTTGAACCTGCTATTGTGTGATTTAGCCGTAGCTCAGTATTCATCTTTTGTCAAGTATCTTGAGTGGATCACTGCCATGTGCTTTGTTGCTATGTTAGAGTGAAGTAGCTTAGTTTATTGTTGCATTTTAGATGGCATCGTGCTATTAATCGCAGAATTGTGCCATTATTGTTTTGCTTGCCATTTGCAAACCGTGCATCCGATTCTGGTGATCTTTATATCGATTTCGACCGAAATCAACTCATCTTTCCAGCGGCGCACTTGGTTTGCCAAGTTGAGGCCTGGTTCAATCTTTCCTTTCCGAAGCACGCATATGCATTGCATATTACATCCCGCATATCATGCCATGTTTCGCATCATGTTGTTTGCGCATTGCACCGTGGTTGATTGTGGTTCCCTTTGCTTGTGTTCTTGCCTTGGGTAGAGCTGGTAGACGAGTACGTGATCGAGGAACCCATTGAGTATGCTTACAAGGATCAAGCTTACGTCAACTCGAAGAACTTTGCAGGCAAGATGACCATACCCTCGAAATCACTTCTATCTTTGCTTGCTAGTTGCTCACTCTATTGCTATGCCTATGCCTCGATACCTAGCACATGCCTCCCATATTGCCATGTCAAACCTCTAACCCACCTTGTCCTAGCAAACCGTTGTTTGGCTATGTTACCGCTTTGCTCAACCCCTCTTATAGCGTTGCTAGTTGCAGGTGAAGATTGGAGTTTGTTCCTTGTTGGAACATGTTTATTGTTGGGATATCATTATTATATCTTTTTACTCTAATGCGCCTATATACTTGGTAAAGGGTGGAAGGCTTGGCCTTATGCCTGGTGTTTTGTTCCACTCTTGCGGCCTTAGTTTCTGTCATACCGGTGTTATGTTCCTTGATTTTGCGTTCCTTACGCGGTTGGGTTATAATGGGAACCCCTTGACAGTTCGCCTTGAATAAAACTCCTCCAGCAAGGCCCAACCTTGGTTTTACCATTTGCCACCTAGCCTTTTTCCCTTGGGTTTCACGAACTCAAGGGTCATCTTTATTTTAACCCCCCCCCCCCGGGGGGGGCAGTGCTTCTCTAAGTGTTGGTCCAACCTAGAGCACCGCGCGGGGCCATCCCTTGGCAACTTGGGTTACATTGGCTCCCATATGCTTAGCTTATCCAGTGTGCCCTGAGAACGAGATATGTGCAGCTCCTATCGGGATTTGTCGGCACAACGGGTGGTCTTGCTGGTCTTGTTTTAACATTGTCGAAATGTCTTGTAACCGAGATTCCGACTCTGATCGGGTCGTCCCGCGAGAAGGAATATCCTTCGTTGACCGTGAGAGCTTGTAATGGGCTAAGTTGGGACACCCCGGCAGGGTTTTGAACTTTCAAAAGCCGTGCCCGCGGTTACGGGCAGATGGGAATTTGTTAATATCCGGTTGTAGAAAACTTGAAACTTAACTTAATTAAAATGAATCGACAGCGTGTGTAGCCGTGATGGTCTCTTTTCGGCGGAGTCCGGGAAGAGAACACGGTCTCGTGTTATGCTTGAACGTAAGTAGTCCGAGGATCACTTCTTAATCTTTGTAGGTTCTCGACCGTGCTTTGCCTTCTCTTCTCGCTCTCATTTGCGTAAGTTAGCCACCATATATGCTAGTGCTTGCTGCAGCTCCACCTCACTACATGTTCCTTCCCATAAGCTTAGATAGTCTTTATCGCGAGGGTGTGAGATTGCCGAGTCCCCGTGACTAACAGATTACTTCCAAAACCAGATGCAAGTGCCGATTATACCATTCCAGGGGATGCGACTGAACTCAAGTGGGAGTTCGACGAGGACTCGGGACGTTACTACGTTTCCTTTCCAGATGATCAGTAGTGGAGCTCATTTGGGGCGATCGAGGATCTTATGCATTTGGGTTTGTCTTTATTTTGGTTCCGTAGTCGGACCTTGATTGTATCTGGATGATGTAATGCTACATTTATGTATTGTGTGAAGTGGCGATTGTAAGCCAACTCTGTACCTCTTTCTTATTCAGTACATGGGATGTGTAAAGATTACCCCTCTTGCAACATGCCTACAATGCGGTTATGCCTCTAAGTCGTGCTCCGACACGTGGGAGATATAGCCGCATCGTGGGTGTTACACCGCTGGAGGGGGAATCAATCATGGAGGGCTTCTACATCAACACCATAGCCTCTCCGATGATGTGTGAGTAGTTTACCACAAACCTTCGGGTCCATAGTTATTAGCTAG